>NC_091128.1:164531243-164706243 GCF_040183065.1 Periplaneta americana
GAAAATTGAATTACCACTTAGAGGAGTTCGCTTTATTTATTTATTTATTGATTTATTTATTTATTCATTTATTTATTTATTTATTTATTTATTTAACCTGGTAGAGATAAGGTCATCAGGCCTTCTCTTCCCCTCTACCAGGGGATTACAACTACAATATTAAGAATACAATTACAATTATAATTACAATTAATATTGAATTTACAAATAAAATAAAAATCAAAATACTAAAAGAATTAACAGACTAATAAAAGCTAGACAGTTCATTGTAAAAATTAAGAAGAGAGAATTTTTTTTTATTAACTAAGTAAAAATTAAACCTACTCTACGCAGTAAGAAAATGCTTAATAAGTTTGCTTTTGAACGCTACTAAATTCCGACAGTCTCTGATGTCACTGGGTAGGATATTCCACAAGCGCGAAAGCGAGATTGTGTATGATGATGAATACGATGATGTCTTATGTGTTGGTATGGCTAGTATGCGGCTATTTTGCGTGCGTGTGAAGAGATTATGATATGATGACAGGTAACTGAAACGGGAGGCAAGGTAGGTAGGTGTAGAAGTGTGAAGGACTTGGAAAAGGAGAACAAGAGAATGAAAATTTCTACGTTCGTTAAGCCGTAGCCAGTTTAGAGTTTGAAAGGATGGGGTAATGTGGTCAGCGCGACGGACATCGCAGACGAAGCGAACACAAGAATTATGAACACGTTGTAATCTTTGCGACTGGTTGACATTGAGGTCGGTCAGTAGAGAATCACAATAATCGAAGTGGGGCATTGCTAGTGTTTCCACTAGCAGACAGACATTATCGCAGCAGTAGAGCAGTCTGTTGGAAGATTAGTGCAACAAGACGTTGTGGACGGCATCCGTCGTCTCTCTGAGGTGTGTAGGCGGGTTCTTCATGTTGGAGATTACTTCTGACCACTGCAACAATGTGACTGTTCCAAAAATGTTTTCTTTATTGTTAATTCAAGTGTTGGCACTAGTAATTATTGAATGACCCGTGTATTACTATTATTATTATTATTATTATTATTATATTATTATTATTATTATATTATTATTATTATTATATTATTATTATTATTGTTATATTATTATTATTATATTATTATATTATTATTATATAATTATTATTATATTATTATATTATTATTATATAATTATTATTATATTATTATATTATTATTATATTATTATTATATTATTATTATTATATTATTATTATTATATTATTATTATTATTATATTATTATTATATAATTATTATTATATTATTATTATATTATTATTATATTATTATTATTATATTATTATTATATTATTATTATATTATTATATTATTATTATATTATTATTATTATTATTATTATATTATTATTATTATATTATTATTATATTATTATTATATTATTATTATATTATTATTATTATATTATTATTATATTATTATTATATTATTATTATATTATTATTATATAATTATTATTATATTATTATATTATTATTATATTATTATTATTATATTATTATTATATTATTATATTATTATATTATGTTATTATATTATTATATTATGTTATTATATTATTATTATATTGTTATATTATTATATTATTATTATATTATTATATTATATTATTATATTATTATATTATATTATTATATTATTATTATATTGTTATTATTATATTATTATATAATTATTATTATATTATTATATTATTATTATATGATTATATTATTATTATTATTATTATATTATTATTATTATTATTATTATTATTCATTATCGGCGCTACAGCCCAATTTGAGCCTCGGCCTCCCTTTGAACTCTCTTCCATGCATCTCTGTCCCTGGCAACCAACCACCATCCTTTAATTCCCACTTTCTTTAAATCCTCCAACACTCCATCCATCCATCGCAGTCTTGGTCGTCCTAAACTCCTTTTTCCTTCAAATTTATTCCCCATAACTTTCTTGGGTATCTCATGATCTGCCATCCTTTGCACATGTCCTGCCCATCTTAATCTTGATATTTTAATGACTGTAACCACATCAGGGGACTTACATAGTTGGTAAAGTTCAAAGTCGTATCTTATTCGCCATTCTCCATTATCACATATTGGGCTATATATCTTCCTTAGAATTTTGGTTTCAAAGAATCTCAATCTTGACATATGAGTCTTTGAAAGGGTCCACGTTTCACTGCCATATGTTAATACAGGTTTTACCAAAACATTATAAATATTGCATTTTGTTTCCCTTGTAAGAAGTCTTGACTTAAAGTGCCTCAATAATCCAAAATATGCTTTATTAGCACTTTCAATTCTTCTATCAATTTCTTCGCTAATATCATTTAGTGTCATTGATTAATGAGCCCAGATATACAAAACTAGAGACCCTCTGAAATTTATATTGATTAATTTTTAGATGTGTTGTTGTCACGTCTCTTTTTTGTTTTTTGCATCCAACAATCATGTACTGGTCTTCTGTTCGTTAATTTTCAGCCCCATTTTTTGGGCTGCTGTTTCTAAAGCAGTAAGTGTTCTCTTAACATTCTCCTCAGATCGACCAATGATATCTATATCATCAGCATAAGCCAATATTTGCGATGATTTGTAGAGCATTGTACTTCTAGTTTGTATATCTGCATCCCTTATCACTTTCTCAAGGGCAATATTAAATAAAAGACAGGCTAGTGACTCGCCCTGCCTTACACCCTTAGTTGTTTGAAACAAATCTGATAGTTCAGATTGGATCTTTATTTGACACTGACTGTCATCCATACATGCTTTAACTAGTCTCACCAGCTTCTTCGGAATGTTCAGCTCTACCATCGCATTATAGAGCTCAACTCTATTGATACTGTCATATGCCGTTGAAAAATCAACAAACTAGTGATGGGTTTCAATATTTTGTTCATATGTTTTCTCAATAATTTGTCTTAAAATAAAAATTTGATCAATTGTCGATTTTCCGCTTCTGAAGCCAGCTTGATATTTCCCTATGGCCCTTTCTGTGTATGGTAATAGCCTGTTGTGTAGGATTCTGGAGAATATCTTATAAGTGGTGTTTAATAACGTTATTCCTCTATAATTAGAGCAAATCATCTGGTCACCCTTCTTGTGTAATGAGCATATAACTCCAACTCTCCAATCATCAGGGGTCATTTCTTGTGTCCATATGTCCTTAATTAATTTCTGTATATTATTATTATTATTATTATTATTATTATTATTATTATTATTATTATTATTATTATTCTGCAGAAATTACTGTATTTTAACGCGAAAATCATACGTACAATATGGAACCTTACATAAAAAACATAGACCTATTGAAGCATGTTTTTAAATGTTGGACAAACTGCGTGTTGAACGTCCACTCCACATATGAATGATAAAAGACAGAAATATTGTAAGATCCAACGAGCGGTGGAGTTCCCAGTCGCCCACACAAGGTCACGAATGTTGTGGGAAGGTGTAACGGAAACCACCCAGCAGTCAACAGCTGAACGCGGTCGCATGTTGTGTTCATAGTGGCATTATTAATTTGTTAGTAAGCGTTAGTTTATGGCATGTAAAGAAAGTTAAACTGCTTTCTGTGTAGCTCAGAGCATTTTTATTGAGGCACGTTCAGTGACAGGAAAAGGCTACGAGAAATTAAACGACGTTTCAGGCGAGAGTGTCGGGAAACAGAAATTCCTTTACAATCGTACGTTTATAAACTTCTTCAGAATTGGAAATTACGGAATCTGTGCGCAATGAAAGAAAACTGATTGTTGTAAATAAATGCCTTACGGACGAAAAGAATTACGTTCGAGTGCTCTTGAAATTGAGTCCCTCCCCCAAGAAAAAGAAAGTTACGCATTTATTCCAAGATACTGGGTTATTTTACGTTTGTTTTCTCTCGATAAGTAGGTTTAATATCATGCTTAATTTATTTATTATATATTCATTTCGTGTATTCCTTTATTATTCATCAATTTAATTCAGTCCACACCTGTGGAGTAACGGTCAGCGCGTCTGGCTGCGAAACCAGGTGGCCCGGGTTCGAATCCCGGTCGGGGCAAGTCACCTGGTTGAGGTTTTTTCCGGGGTTTTCCCCTCAACCCAATCCGAGCAAATGCTGGGTAACTTTCGGTGCTGGACCCCGGACTCATTTCACCGGCATTATCACTTTCATTTCATTCAGACGCTAAATAACCTAGATGTTGATACAGCGTCGTAAAATAACCCAATAAAAAATTAATTCATTTTACATGCATATTTTATTATTAAAATTATTACAATCAAGTAACTACAAAAATACATATTAAATATAATAAAAACAAAAATACTTCAGAAAACTATTATATAAATCAAATAATAATGAATATGTTAAATATTGAAACAAAACAGAAATGTAAATTAAAGAATTTACCTCCGTATGAGCAAACGCTCGTGGTCGGGAGTTCAAAACTGCACTGTAGATGAGCAGAAAGAAGAAGAAGACAAAATAAACAATTAATATAAGAAATAAAATAGCACATACAAAACAAGAGCCTATATGATAAAGAACAATCATAATTGAAAATGTTTATAACCAATATTAACAAGTATATAAGACTAATATTTATGAATTAATTATCTAACCCTATGTTAGGTTCTCTTAATAATTTCTTTAATTTCCAGTTTAAATTTAATCGTACTTATGTTAGCTAAAACAGGGTACTGAGAAATTAATTTGTTGTAAAGATTTAAGCCATAGTTGAAGCCAAGTTTCACACCAGCAGCCGTTGAACGTTTGGAATTTGTGAAATGAAATAATATGTTTCTTCTCGTATTATAATTATGCCAATATGTATCGAAATTTTTCTTGTTCTTATGAAAGAAGGTTAATAATATATATTTATATATCTGCTCCAATTTGAAAACGTTCAAATCCGAATAAAGAAGTTTAGTAGAGAAATCAGTAGACTTTTTTGAGACAAATTTTGATTTTCTCTTTCTAGTAAATCCAGCGGCTTTCTTGTTCATTTAGAAACACTGCACCAACCGACTGTGCCATAATGTAATACAGGTTATATTAAGGTAAATAAATTAATCTTAAAGTATTAATAGGGAGGTAAGAACGAAGTGTAACAAATAAAGAGTCCACTGCAAGAATGATGGATGTCATTTGGAATACATTTTGCAGGAGAAGCAATTGAAAGTTTGAAATGCTTAGCGCTCAAAGCTTAACTGTGATTTTCCGATCATTACTGGACAATGACTATCAGTGTTAATGCCATATAACTGTCTATGTACATTCTGTATGTCTTAAGCTATGCATTCACAGTCTTGGTTCATTTTCGACAAGAAAGTGACATCCATCATTCTTGCAGTGGACTCTTCAAATCTATATATATATATATATATATATATATATATATATATATATATATATATATATAATTTCGCGCAATTTCTTACATAAAATTAATGTATAAATTATTTTATTTATTTATTTTATTTTATTAATTGGTTATTTTACGTCGCTTTATCAACTACTGTGATTATCTAGCTCCTGAGTGACATGAAGGTGATGTCAGCGAAATGATACAGGGTCCAGCGCCGAAAATTACCCAGTATTTTCTCCTAGTGGGTTGAGGGAAAACCCCGGAAACAACCGCAACCAGATAACACGTCCCAACAAGGATTTGAATCTGGGCTCGCTCGTTTCATGGCGAGACATGCTAACCCTTACTTCATAGCGTTGGACTATTTATTATTTATTTATTTATTTATTTATTTATTTATTTTATGCTCGACCATGCCGAAATGTTGTAATTATACACCTGGTAGCAGCCCTTTAATGGACTTCATTAAAGTACATCTATTCATTAAAGTTCAGGTGTTCCACCAATCAGAAAATACCATTGTAGCAATATGAAAGCGCAAGTATCGATTATTCTCGGATATGCAATCGAAAGACAACTAGTTCTGTTACTATATTAATTAGCGTTAATTGTAAATAATATTCAAATAAATTCAATTTGTCATCTCGTTTTTCAATGTCTAGTTCAATTTCAAGGTTATATCAAGATTAATGTTTATTTTACTCTCTAGATTATATCAAGGTCAATGTCGACATTTGTTTCTCGGAAAAAATCAATACTTTCGCGTCTGCGCACATCTCACAATTTACGAGGTATTGCACAAGGTCACTTCCGCTCCCCAGTCAGACAATAGTATGGTATGGTATGGTTTATTCTCACTCAAACTTTTGGTCCTGCTGGCCCTTCACTTATACAGTATTCGGGCCAGAGTCCCTAAGTCAGATAATAACATGAATACTTATGAATAATTTCAAGTTAGAAATATGGTCGAGTATAAAAAGTCGTATGAAACTTGACTATAATGGTAATTAAGACGCTCGTATGAAAATTATGAAACTCGCTTGCGCTGGTTTCATAAACATACTCGCGTCTTACTTACTACCATTATAGACTCGTTGCATAATGTGCTATAATGGGATACTCCATACATTATTAATGGTATTGTGGGACGAATAGTGACAAAATCGGACAGCTAACGGCAGATTCCACTTTTCGTTGGATCTTCTGTATTATGTGAATGAAAAGTAAAACGAAGAAATATCAAAAGTACAAAATCACAAAAGTGACAACTCAATTACTTTCCTTTCCTCAAGTATGCGTTGTTGCTTGTTAATGTACCATTCAGAGTAAATTTTCACTTCCCTGCAGTTACTGTGGACAGGTATTTTTTTATTTGTGCATTTGCTGTAGAGATCTCTGTAATCAGTTCGTGAGGAAGTTTCTATATGATCTCGTTAAAAAGTTTCTTGTAAATGCGTAAGATTTAAATGTCTATAACTCCGTAATTATTGAGAATCAAACATGAGGATGTTAACATGTCCTTTCTCACACAAAATGAGCTCAAGAATTAAATCGTGAAGACCGGATAACTTCGTGAACCACCCTGTATATTACATCGTTAAGCAGGGTAGCTTGCTCTGTTGGGTATGTTATGCTGATAGAGATGATTTTTTCGTTCTTAGCTGCTATTTGTAGATATTACGTGTTTAGCGGAAATCGATATGTAGTGTGACATGTATCTAAAATTGTGTCTACCTAGGTACAACTGAAATATTCCATTCGTACGTACTGTACGTATATGAACGCCATAACTTCATTATGATTGACATGTAACATACACACCATCTGGAAAAGCGTTCTCTGTTGTGACAGGCTAGTCCCGACATTTGGGTACAGATTTTTCTTTTTTACTCGATATAATGTGATAATGTATGTAAAGCTTTGCAACGCATGAGCTGGACTGCTCAAATATTCTGAATGCACACAAATACTGAACGATTAGTTAAAAAAAAACTACGTACCTGGCTGTCAACAGAAATGGTACTGATGTGAAAATAGCAATACATAATAAAATAAATGGAATTAATAATTCTAGGGTTGGGAGCTGTAAAAATGGGCTATGTGCCTAGGCCTATACATTGGGGAAAATAAACACTATATTACGTAATATAATATAATATTAATTGTGGAAAGTATTTTTAGAGCCGTCCATAATTTTTCATTTAGCAGGTAAACACTACCCAATGACAGAATGGTGTAATAGTCCTACGAATAGTCTCATGTTACACGTTTCACGTATTTCGCAACAATTCAGTTTCATCATGTTCCGAATGGCATTACTATTTATACTTTACCCTCTTTAAAATGCATACTACGCTCATTCAGAACTATCTACATTGATTGGACCATATAAATATGACAAGTAATGAAAGATTACCTATGAGCAAATGACACTACAAAGTGGACGTAAAATACCCGGCAGATCAAGAGTATTGTGAATTTATTTCAAATCAACAATAGGATTTTATTTTTCCAACAATAATTCCTTTCTACAATTCGCCTTAAACGCTCTCGTCAACAATTGGATTTTCACTTAACACAGTATTCGTTATAGCACTCCACCAACGACAATGACAATTTACTTGGACTATTACGAACAACAATGAACTGTTAATCTTAACTAATATTTACAAAGCACTATTTACAAATCAGAACTATCAGTTCTCAGTTCACAGTTCTTCTAGCTCAGTCACTCGAGTTCACAGTATCTCGAACCACAGACCTTCAGAGACAGTTCACTGTACTCGAACTCAGGTCCCTCCAACTGCGGTCCACTGCACTCGAACTCAGGCCTTCGGATGCTGACACAGTCGCGGACGCACACTCGAGTCGAACTCCGGTACACAAGACTGGCTTGCTTGCTCTGGCTTAGTCACTGACTGGCTGACTAATCAACTGAAAAACTCACACACTCCTTCGCGTCCGTAATTTATAACCACAGCAACGTAACCGAGAGACTTCGAATTCGCGATTTTTCCACTTCGACGGGCTTCTGGAAGAGTCGGGAAGGTCCGTTCCCCCTTCACTCCGTCAGCAGCTGCGCGCGCGATCTCTCTCCACTCTCTCGCCGCGTAGGCCCTTTCCCCTTTCCCCGCCGCGCGCCGCCCCTCAGTGCTCCGTGAAGCCCGCGCGGTCTGTTCTCTCGCTGGACGCTGGTCGTGAGTTCGAATCTCACGTCGCTGTCACAGTATGTAGGGGTGATCATTTGAACTCTGGAGACGAAACCTACAGTAGACTTGTGACTTGATGATGATGATGATGATGATGATGATGATGATGATGGTATCGCTGAAGATGATGACGTTATCGGTGAAGATGGCGATATCGGTGAAGATGATTATGGCTATATTGATAAAGATGATTATGACTACTGTATATCGATAAAGGTAGTTATGACTACGATGAAAATGGTTACTATTAATGATGATGATATGATTATTAGCATTATTATTATTACTAGACTTCGTTGAATTGCCACACGCAGCATGCTATCAGGTTGCCGATGTACGGTAGTATAGAGGAAGTGAGCGACCGCCCGGTCTCGTAGTATAAGCAGTTCATGTTAAGAGTTGTGACCGGTCCAAATAGATAGAGCATCTACAGCTAATGTATACCTATGTAAGCACTTGTTTTTGCATTACTGTGGTTGGAATAGTCAAAGCTTAACATTTGTTCAGTGCAGACAAGAATTATGCAGAACATTACAGTAAAATAATGGAGGTAATTGATGCATTGGATAGCACAGACAGTTCCGCTGTTGCACCGGAAAATCATTGCCTTCTGAATATTGGAAGATATTGTGTTCACTGACTCTAATTTTAAAATCGTGTCCAAAAGCATCACCCTGTTAGAACCGTCTAAACTACAAATCTCAGAAGCCCTTAATATAGTGGATAAAGTATCACAAACCGTTATCCAAAATAACAATTCACTAATTTCAGAAAAAGTGAAATGTAAGTTGAGAAACATTATTGCTAAAAATTCTGCCTATTCACAACTTCGTATTATAAATGATGTACTATCAGGTCACGACAAGACGTCTGAAGTTGGTGTACTGAAAAGTAGTGACTTTCCGTTCTTCAAATATGCACCTATTACATCGTGTGATGTTGAACGTACATTTTTCCAATATAAAAACTGTTTGAGTGACCATCGGAGGAGGTTACTTTGCAGTCGCTCAAAATGTACGTAACTCTTCACTGCAATGCACATATTCAAGAATGATGTATCTTACATTTAATTCTAAGAGTTAATATATCTCACTATAAAATAATTGTGTATTTACATGTTTAGACATTTCCTACTTCAATGAGCATTCATTATATTTCTTGAATGCAGGACACAGGTTTTATTGTAACCGCAGTATACTGCTCAGTGTTTACATCAGAGGCATACTCCATTCTTTGCACGCCCCTTTCTCATACAGTCTATACCGCGTGCGCAGTAAACCTTGCGATTTTCGTGGCAATTCCACGAAGTCTAATTATTACATTTGGACGAACACGATTTTTTTTATTATTATGACACAATGTGTAAAAAAAAAAATTTTTTTTTTTAGTTTTTGAAGCTATAAGTAAAACTTTTTTCGTTTGCAATCCAGAACGGGAACGTTTGTTACTTGTGTGTAATATTAAATGGTTTAATTAACTCTGTATGCCCTTTCAATAATATGAATTGCCATTCTCGACATGCTAAGGGAACTGATTTGTTGCGAAGCGCATACACTGACTTTGCTGTGCTGTACACGTGTGTGGCGTATCGCAACGTTTGCTTCACAACACGACTCGTGTGTCAGAGAGAGGTAGAGTGCGACCGAATGGTTAGAGCTGATGACTGTTCTCCCCCAGGACTACGGCGGCCCGGACGGGGAGGCCCCCGGCAGCAGGTCCCGGCGCCATTCCAGCCCCGGCGATAGCCGCAGGGGCAGTGGCGCGGACCCCGAGCAGGTCTTCGCCGAGGACGCCAACATGGTGAGTGGCGCCACATGCGGCCGTGTCGTCTCTCTCTAAGTAGCAACACACAAACCAATACGTTTTATAGGCTATATGGCGTAACAGTATTTGCATCGTCTATTTGTCGTTAACGAAATCAAACCAAATGCGTCACACCTTACTCTACAGTGTGGTTCTAAATTAAACCGACAACCTTTGGGATCGGATAGATAACCTTCTTTCAAACACTTTTCGTTAAGGAACCCATGGGCTAGGACGATTCGTTTCAGTGGAATTTGCCGGCCCGGATGGCTCAAGCGATAGGGGCACGGCATGTCCCTATCGCTTGGTCCGAAGGGTTGTGGGTTCGAGTCCCGCCTCGGGGATGGGTGTTGTGATTGTATTAGTACAAGTAAAAAACAAAGGAGCCAAAGGTAAAACAAACAGGAAACAAAAATAGATAACTTTGGAAAACGGCCTCTGGCCGGTCGAAATTAAAAAAAAAAAAAAAAAAAAAGTGGAAGAATGGTTTAATGCTACCACTCAGTTTGTTTACTCCGTCACCACAGTATCATCCTTCGATCCGGTTTGTTTATTCCCTGATCTCGACATCACGCATTAACCAATTTGATTACTACCTCCTACCAATAATGCATAACACAATGTCAATACGGCGGTTTCTGTCATCTGCGATACAACGAACCTTTTTGTCGATTTCGAATTTCGTTATTTTTTTCTGGTTATTATATGCTTATACAGGGACATCATTTTATTTTTACTAACATTTTTAATATTAACTTGCCTATACCTCTGGATCAACGCCGTTTGCTACCCCTTTCCACGACTGGAGTTCGATGATACTGGCGTAATATACAAACAAATCACTTTACTAGGTATAGGATGGAAGAAAAGTAGTTCATCCATTTATGTAAACTAGGAAATACTGCGATTTGAGTTTGATCATTTTCATTAGGTTCTTGTTTAATCAAAATGCAGTACAGTATTAACAATGAGTGTTTTTACTCACGAACTGAGCTGTCCATGTGGACGTATTCATTATGCAGTGTATATTATACTGTCTACAGCACATTAGCGTACAATATAGAGAATGAAGTTCAATTGAAAAATAATCATAATATGGATATTTAAACATTTTTGAAAATGGTGGCCGTTCATTTCGATACAGGCTTCAGTTCTATGTGCATATTATCGCACTATAGACTATTGTACCTAATCCCAATTACCAGAGTCGTTCTTCGTACGAGTAACTCATGTTGAAATAATTCTGTACCTACTCTATAAAAGAGTACCTTACATACTGTAAATTCAGTCTTCACTTCTGCCCGATCCGAAAAGATAAAATTACTCAGACATGCTATCTACTGTCCGTCCAAGTGGTTATGTCGTAGGTTCGTAGAAAGGGAGGAAATCACGTGACAGTTAATTACTTAACGAGGCCCTTTTATTTAAGTTATTTTAAACAGTTGTATAATATTACGTAGACGTCCAATTCTAACAGAAATTAATGTTCTCAGAAAAGAGCTAAGACAGCTCAGCCACTAGCTGGAGAATAAAAGCTGGTGGGGGAAACCGGGATACGACGTAGGCAAATGGACGACAGTACCTGTGCGAAAATGATTCAATATTGAAAGCTCTTTCGTCACTGGAAAACGCGAACATATTTTTGTAACGTACTGTTTACTATGACCGTAAGCGCAGGGGCGTATTTTGCGGACTACCGGCGGTAGCCCAAGGAAATTACAAAAGAAAAAGTTTATAATATAACATAATGTAATAATTTTGTATTATTAGTTCTACCATAGTAATTAAAATTAAAGTAATTGTTAGATATATTTTGTGTAATAATAGGGTCGTGGTAGCCCAAAACCTTTAACCAGTATACGTCACTGCCGTAAGGGTACTATGACTGTATATGCGGTCTTGGATCTGGTGGAGGACGGTTGAACTTCCTTAGTAGAAGGGGTGGGAGTGAAGTACATTAAAAAACTCAGGTACAATAAAAATTGAAGTAAAAATAAAATGATGTCCCTGTATAAGTTGTGTTAACTCTCGCTAAGTGGTTTTATATTTTATTTTATCAATCTTAGTTATTATTTTATTATCATTAATATTATTATTATTATTGTTATTATTATTAATTTATTTATTTATACTACTATCTTTGTATTACTTCCGTCACTGTTATTCTATTATTATTATTATTATTATTATTATTATTATTATTAGTATTATTATTATTACTATTATTTCTATAGTTAGCATTATTATTGATGTCTGTAAAATGTATGTAGACTCTACTGGACTGTACCCGAGCACGAGCATATGCTCATTTCGGATATCTATTCAAATGTACCATTTCAAATATAAATTATGAATAAATTTGAAAATTTGAAATTTACAATTTTGAAATTTGAAATTTGAAAACCTATGGTTTATGAGACCCCTGTTGACTGAAGGAGATCTGGCATTGTCTGCGCATTGGCTGAAATCAGGGAAATGTCTGGCGTCTTTGCTAGGGTACGACAAAGTTTGACACGTCGATGCGATGCTTGTCTGGAAGTCAATGGACGTGTGTTCAGCACTTGTTGCAGTGATTTTACAGTGAAGCAATGGAGCCATCCTGCTAATTTAACATTGAAATGAATGTGTTTCCTTTTACATTCAGTTTGTTTTGTTTGTGTTTCTATATGTTTGATCAATAAATTGTTCCTGTAACATTAATGATTTGTTTATTCACTTTTCACGTAACTAATTACTTCAATCCATTCCTGTACGATCGAACCATGTAATGACATAAACTCCTCTTGCTCTAAAAGTGTCGCAGCCCATGTGTTCCTTAACAAAAACTGTTCGAAAGAAGGTTATCTATCTGATCCCAAAGTTTGTCGACCTAATTTAGAAACGCCCTGTATAGTGCAGGCAGATTGACAGCTTCTGTAAATAATTATTTAACTAGAAACCGTTCCACGGTGGTTGAAGCATGACCTTTGATGTGCTGTGGACGAAAATGCATCTACTCCGTAAGATTTTCACGTGCTGCCGCCCACGTAACGTGCTCTGGATGACTAGGTCATGCTTCAACTACGGTAGAACGGCTTCTTGAATCCGTTCACAACATATTCAGAGAGGATCTGATGCGTCATTTGCCTTCTCTGAGTTTAACAGCTCTCTTGTGATAACCAAGGCTCGGAACTTGGGGACTTGTGTCGTGTGCATGAGTAAGGTTACAGGTACAACGTACACAAAGCTCACGCTGCAAGTGCTCAGGGACAGTCGTGTGTACTAAGAAAGTAGCCACAACTAATGACAGGAAGACGGACGAAGAAACTGTTATGTCGAAGCCAATGACATTCAGAGAATTAAAGGTAAACGGTCTGTTTGAGGAAATAGAAAATACGTGTTATTTCGAATGGATATTATAGAAGTTTGAAAATACATTTTGTTTTAAATTTAAGATGCAGAATTTCGTGGAGAATTCGGAGGAGATACATTATTTTTTTTCGAATGGAGAGTTTATATTTTGTAAGTTGTGCCACACACAAACTAGAGGCTGGAAACGAAATTCACTGAAAGGCATTGCAGTCCCTCAAATTGTAGAAAAGTCTGTCCATTGCCATGGATCGAAACATAGAGAGGCTTGCCCTACTAGTGACACACTAATTGAAAACTATTTTCGAGAAAAATTTAGGATATACTTATCTTTCTCAGATACGAGATCAGCTAGCAACTGCTGAAAATCGAACAGAAAACAGTAACAGTCAAAACATTTAGTATTTTAAGTCTGCTACCGAAAAATCTTCGAATGTACGTAGTCACACACTGTAATAAAATGTACACATCAGAACAGTAAATTTGATATATTTCTCATGTTTATTTTTATTATATATATGCTATGAAATTACGTGTTTCAACCCACCATAATATTATCAATATGTTGTTGCAGCCAGAAACCACTTTTGTAGCAGACCTGACAGTACCTCCGTGCTGGAAGCGGGAGTTTGTTGACATTGAAGTCCGGTCGCTTAGTCACGTGCAAAGACACAAGTCCCCAAGTTCCGAGCTTTGGTGATAACTCTGTCGCATGATTGTTGTCATGTTACAGTTCTCTTAGCTGGTAACACTGTCATGTGATAGTTGTCTTTATCACATATCAGCTGTCTTAGTTGATACTTCTGTCATATGATAGTTTTCTTTATCGTATAATATTTCTCTTAGTTGATAATTTTGTCATATGATAGTTATCTTCATCATATAACATTTCTCTGTCCTATGATAGTTTTTATCGTATAACAGTTCTCTTACATAATAACTATGTCATAATAGGCCTATATGATACTCTAATTATCTTTTAATGTAATAACTCTGTCATATCATAATTATCTTTGTCATAAACAGCCCTCTTGATAATTATGTCATACGATAGATGTAACAGCTCTCTTGCTCGATAAATGTTATTGTTGGTCTCTTATGTGATAGCTGTGCATATAAGCCTAGATCATATATGTAACAGATATGTCGGGCTTATAGGCTTTGAGGTTAGCAACTTTTGCCAGGTTTACTACGCTGCCATCTAGTTGTTACATAAGGAGTCACGTCGTAATTCTCATTTGAATTGCATTAGCTACTGTGCTGCCATCTCGTGTTCGTTTACGGCGGACGGGTGGCGATCCTGGCGGTTGTTCTCTTCAAAGTGCTGCCGATTTTAACGTAGCGAGGAGTTATCTGTTACATATATGATCTAGGATATAAGATAGCTAGCTCCCTTAAGGTACGGTCACACGTCGCTACTTTTGCAGCGCTACTTTTGTACTGCAGCTGCAAAAGTTGCGTGTCGTGTTCACACGTAAGCCAAAAGTAGCGCGCTGCACGCTACTTTTCGTGCTGCGCAACCCGAGTGCAGCAAAAGTTGCAACTGGAGGTTGCGAGTCTGTTCACACGCAAGGCGCTACTTTTGCAGCCGCAGTCATGCTGCAGGTTTCCATCTCCGTGTTGACTTCTCAATATACATTTTGTGGTTATGTTCGCATTATTAAGAAACTCATGCGAAAGCTTCCTTATCTATTATTTGCTTTTCTGTCGTCTCTAGTATTCAGAAATTGACATTATTTTTACTATAAAGCTTTTAAAAACGCCTATATACTTAAATGATAGCCAACAATATATTCACGTAATCAAAGTTGGCAACCCTCCTGTTTGGAACTACGCTACGGAAAATTTAAAAAATGAATTATATCGTCACCAATTATGCTCAGACTGTGTTGTGTATTTAATAACTGTTATAAATAATTTATTTTCATCACATTTAACATTAAAATATATCCAAACAATAAAAGTATCATTGACACATTTGGGTGGTAACACTGGTTGCAACCGCAGCAAAAGTTTCAACAAAACCGATATCAAAAATGCTGCGGCTGCAACCCTGAGAACCCTGTTCACACGTCGCTACTTTTAAGCTGCGCGCAGCATGGAAAAGTAGCGGGCAGCAGGTTCGGCAGCGCTACTTTTCGGGTTGCACCGTTGTTCACACGTCGCAGTACAAGAGTTGCGCAGTTTTTTGTACTGCAGCGCTGCAAAAGTAGCGACGTGTGACCGTACCTTTATGATTCTCTTCTTTCTTATAACAAGTGAAACAAAAAAAAATTGACTGCACTCCATCAGTATAACTCGCTGTTCAACATATCTCCGCTAGATGCTGCACATGTCAAAGCGTGAGCGTGTTGCCATCTGTCGAGTGCTGCGTAATACAGATGCACGTGAATGACACGCCACAAGTGACACCAACAGAAACGAGCAGCGTTATGTAATAAAATAAACAACTCAGTCGTATCCATGGTAACCAGTAAAAAAAAAAAAAACAGTATTATATAAAATGACGAAAATACAAAATCGTAAACGAAAACGTACCTTGTAACCGTTGAGGTTCTGCGAATCCCCTGTTTTTTCCTTTTTTTTTTTTTCTTCTTTTTTATTTTCTTATCTTTTTTCTTTCTTCCTTTGCTTTTTTCTTTCTCTTTTTCCTTCTGTTTTCTTTTCTTTTCTTTCTTTCATTTTCTCTCTCTCTCTCTTTTTTCTTTTTTTTTTTTTTTTGCAAGAATCAAGATATTTCTTACTCACATAAATTCTCATTCTTTACTTTTTAATCAGAAAAGTGTATTATTAAATAAAATTTATAAATCTTCTCACCATTCGTGACCTGCCACAAGAGACAAAGAGTACTTAACCATATAAATTTTTACAAGTTCATGAAAAACCATTAATTTTGTTTTAACAATGAAATTCTTACAAGTACATAGCTGCAAATAATTTTTTTTAGATTAGTGGAAATATACCTATTTTTAGAGATTAGATATTATTTAAGCACAATTTATAGTACCAATGTACAAAAATTGTCAAATAAATTAAAATAACAATAATAATAATAATAATAATAATAATAATAATAATAATAATAATAATAAAAAGAGGATATGACAATATTCTGAATATTCTTGCCCAGTATTCTTGCAGGAGTGTGTAATTCAACCTAATAATGATAATTTAACATTCAACAGCGCTCCAACAGTGGCGGAATTATGGTATTGTGATAATGTGAGGGAATTTGTTGTTACACAGCCTGGATCCTCCATCATGTGTTGAATAACTAACAGTAACCAAGACGTTGCTTTTGTATATTAAAATTACCATATGCAGGAAATACACTGTGGCAGTTTATACTCTGTAAATAAATATGACGTCAGATTTTAATTTAATTTATTAAATATCATATTACGGAATTCAATGTGGTAATATGCTATCACCCTAGATCATATATGTAACAGATAACTCCTTGCTACGTTAAAATCGGCAGCACTTTGAAGAGAACAACCGCCAGGATCGCCACCCGTCCGCCGTAAACGAACACGAGATAGCAGCACAGTCGCTAATGCAATTCAGATGGGAATTATGACGTGACTCCTTACGTAACAATTAGATGGCAGCGTAGTAAACCTGACAAAAGTTGTTAACTCAAAGCCTATAAGCCCGACATATCTATTACATATATGATCTAGGGTATCACGTATATGGAAGTTTGTGATGTGATTATGTTTACAGCATTCATCTTTCTTAGCTGGCTTATGGGGGGTTGCAAAAACGCATTATTATTCCTTCGTTAACCGCTAACGAACCAATAAGTTCGAAAGACGCGTTGCAAGAATCATCTTTAGTGTTATTTATCCGTTAAAGGATTCACTAACTTAGAGATCTGATTTCTCTGCTATAATAATATTTATTCTTCCGTTAGACAGCCGTCTTACGTACATTTTGCGCGTTGGCGAATAGTTTATATATTTTGATTTACCGTAATGTTACCTGTATGAGATTCAGGCATGCGATATTTTGTAAAATAGGCCTATATACACGATATTAAAATAATATTGCATATCGATGGCTAAAAAAGTGATACCTCGTATCTGTATATTTGCAGGTAAATAAAAAAAACTGTTTTAGAAATTATTTTCTTAAAATAGACAAACTTCTTATGTATGTTTCTGTTTTGCAAGATTTTCTATTCGAGAACAAAATATTACGAGTACACTCGTAGTACACTGTCCAGTTTTTGAAAACAATAATAATGTAGCTATCTAAATAATAATAATGTAGTTGATCTAAATAATAATAATGTAGTTGATCTAAATAATAATAATGTAGTTAATCTAAATAATAATAATGTAGTTAATCTAAATAATAATAATGTAGTTAATCTAAATAATAATGTAGTTAATCTAAATAATAATAATGTAGTTAATCTAAATAATAATAATGTAGTTAATCTAAATAATAATAATGTAGTTAATCTAAATAATAATAATGTAGTTGATCTAAATAATAATAATGTAGTTAATCTAAATAATAATAATGTAGTTAATCTAAATAATAATAATGTAGTTAATCTAAATAATAATAATGTAGTTAATCTAAATAATAATAATGTAGTTGATCTAAATAATAATAATAATGTAGTTAATCTAAATAATAATAATAATGTAGTTAATCTAAATAATAATGCAGTTAATCTAAATAATAATAATGTAGTTAATCTAAATAATAATAATAATGTAGTTAATCTAAATAATAATAATGTAGTTAATCTAAATAATAATGCAGTTAATCTAAATAATAATAATGTACTTAATCTAAATAATAATAATGTAGTTAATATAAATAATAATAATGTAGTTAATATAAATAATAATAATGTAGTTAATCTAAATAATAATAATGTAGTTAATCTAAATAATAATAATGTAGTTAATCTAAATAATAATAATGTAGTTAATCTAAATAATAATGTAGTTAATCTAAATAATAATAATGTAGTTAATCTAAATAATAATGTAGTTAATCTAAATAATAATAATGTAGTTAATCTAAATAATAATAATGTAGTTAATCTAAATAATAATGTAGTTAATCTAAATAATAATAATGTAGTTAATCTAAATAATAATAATGTAGTTAATCTAAATAATAATAATGTAGTTAATCTAAATAATAATAATGTAGTTAATCTAAATAATAATAATGTAGTTAATCTAAATAATAATAATGTAGTTAATCTAAATAATAATAATGTAGTTAATCTAAATAATAATAATGTAGTTGATCTAAATAATAATAATGTAGTTGATCTAAATAATAATAATGTAGTTGATCTAAATAATAATAATGCAGTTAATCTAAATAATAATAATGTAGTTAATCTAAATAATAATAATGTAGTTAATCTAAATAATAATAATGTAGTTAATCTAAATAATAATAATGTAGTTAATCTAAATAATAATAATGTAGTTAATCTAAATAATAATAATGTAGTTAATCTAAATAATAATAATGTAGTTAATCTAAATAATAATAATGTAGTTAATCTAAATAATAATAATGTAGTTGATCTAAATAATAATAATGTAGTTAATCTAAATAATAATAATGCAGTTAATCTAAATAATAATAATGTAGTTAATCTAAATAATAATAATGTAGTTAATCTAAATAATAATAATGTAGTTAATCTAAATAATAATAATGTAGTTAAACTGAATTACCATTTTTGTAGATAGAGGTATCTCTTCTTAGCCATCGATATACGATAATTCGATTACTTATTTATTTACTTATTCATTAATTCTTCAAATAGCGAAGTTATTATTTATTTCTTTGTTACAGACTCTAGTTCATCGTCTGACCACGAGATTATGTGCTCTGTAGTCTGTCTTTTTAAAATCAATGCACTCGTGCGCCTGTTTCTAATAACAAATAGGCGTATTTATCTTTCTCACGGAAACTTCTGTTCCTGATTTCTTTCTGTTCATATTAGTCTATATTTATTGCAAATTTTGACAACAATAAAAGCAAAGCCTCACGTCAGTCTAGCAGCCGATGTTCACTTTTTTTACTCATTCATGTACTATTGTGTCACTCGAGGGCGGATGCAAGGGGGGGGGGATTAAGGCGATATATCCCCTCCCGAAAGTTTGAGAAAAATACGAAACAAGAAACAAAAATAATATTAATTTTAATTCGTGAATGTACGTAGGAATTCGAGAGTTTTCCACGTAAATTCTCTTTGCTAAAATGTTAAATTCCAAGAACTGCAGGAAGACAAACACAGCGTTCTTACTTCAAGACAGGGAGTCATGAAGAGTATTTTAGGCTTTTAATTTTCCTTCCCTTCTTAGACTATTTCATTAGTCAGCTCAAGGACAGGTTTTTAAATCATAAGGGAATCCTAAAGTCCATACAAACTTTGCTGCCTAAAAACATAGTGCGAGCATCAGATGAAGATTTAGAAACTGCTCTTGAGGCTGTAGTAAATCAGTGGCCCAATGATGTTGATGCATCACCAGAGTCTTTCTTCAATGAATTGAAGATGTGGAGAAGAAATTTCCTTGATCAGAAAAATCTTCACCTGATACCTACTGATTTTATATAATCTTTGAACAGGTGCAATGAAATTATTTTTCCCTGCACTCGCAAGGCGCTGAAACTTTTCTGCACGTTGCCTGTAACTACAGCAACACCAGAACGGTCGCTCTCAACATTGCGGTATTTGAACTTACTTGAGGAGCACGATGGGAGCAGACAGATCAAATTGACTGGCCTTGATGTACCGGTATATACATAAAAATGTAGAAGTAAAAGCTCATGAAGTACGGGATGAAATGTCCAAGAAACCACGTCGCCTTCTTCTGTAAATGTCATTCTGTCATTGTTTTTGTATTGCAGTCATTGTAAATGTTAAAATTAAAAAATTATGGTTTATTTAACAACGTTTGCAATTGCCGAGGTTATATCAGCGTCGCCGTTGTGCCAGAATTTTTTCCCTCAGGACTTCTTTTACATGCCAGTAAATCGACTGATATGAGGCCTGTCGCATTTAATCACACTTGAATGCCATCGAGCTGGGTTGGCGTAGAACCCGCAACTTCGAGCACAGAAGGCTATACCGACTACGCTACTCAGGCCAACTTGTAAATGTTTGTGTATCGGAAACAAATTGTGAGTATATAAACTTATTTCTCATTACTCCATTTTTACTATCTCCTCAAATCCCTCCCCGAAAAAAATATCCTGCGTCCGTCCCTGGTGTCACTTGTGAAATCCAAAGATGCTTGGCTAATAATCCAATAACTAGTGGCCCGTTAAATGCCTCTTCTGCAACCCAACAATCCACTAACTTTAAAGGTCCACTAACTAATGGAGGAATATATTATTTATAGGTCTGTTTTCTTGCAATCCAGCATCAGAGTTCTAGTGGTTCTATGCTGATGAATGGTTGAGTTTTTATTTCTCTGAGGAAAAAATATAAGATGATGAGAAGAATGTGTCAGCATTTTCAGATTTCAGAATATGGTGGAAGCTTTTAACTATAGGTTACCATATTCTTAAATCTGAAAATACTGATACAGTCCTTTCACCAACGAACTTCTTGTACCAATTTCGTCATTTACATCACTTTTACAGCTTCCGCATATTTATCACTATACCTAATTTTCTTTAAGAATTCCTTCTGACTTACTATACAAATAGTCAAATATATGTTTGCATATAAAATGTCGGAAATTAAATTTCACTTAAACAAGTCCTTTCATAGAATCGATGGTGAGGTCCACGCCTGTGGAGTAACGGTTAGCACGTCTAGCCGCGAAACCAGGTGGCCCGGGTTCGATTCCCGGTCGGGACAAGTTACCTGGTTGAGGTTTTTTCCGGGGTTTTCCCTCAACCCAATAGGAGCAAATGCTGGGTAACTTACGGTGTTGGACCCCGGACTCATTTCATCGGCATTATCACCTTCCTCTCATTCAGACGCTAAATAACGAAAGCTGTTGATAAAGCGTCGTAAAATAACCTACTAAAATTAAAAAAAATCGATGGTGAGTCTAATCCATGGAATTTAATAACTTACTAGATAAGTTCACTGATATTTACAATTTATTAATAAAATGAAGGATATATCTCGGTAAACATTTACACATTTAACAATCACATACACTGCAATGTGCTTCTCACTGCTCACAACACCACGAGACCAAACGAAACAAAAATGAATAAATAAGACTTCAGCATGAAAAACGTGGGCAAATTAGAGGATTTCCAAAAATATATGCGGACGGCTGTTTCTATTATCAAAAAGCGGACCTGTCCGAATAAGTTCTGACGTATGGGAACCCTATGTAACTATCAAAGTAAATATTTCCGGACATATATTCTTATATGAACATTATTCATATTGATCACCACTACCACACCTAAAAGTTTGTAACGAAGTCACTGAAACACCCTGTAGACTGTAATATAACTCAATTGCAATAAGGAACACTATAACTACTGTGAATCGTATTCCTGTCTGTTGACTGTCAAATAATTATACAATGTGAAAGATGTTGGTTGTTGTTTGAAATAGTTGCGGGTATGTTCGCAACACATGTCATTTTTATAAGAACGTTATAGTTGAACGTAGTAAAAGCTTTGTATGGAAAAAGATATTGGATATGGAGTATGAAACGTTTCCTCAAGCGGAAATATCTCGATTTGTAAACTGAACTGGGTAGACCAGTAGAATAAGCAATGGCAGATCAACATAGAACGTGTGCAGACAGCGACGTCTGGGGGATGGAAACCTAAGTTGACAATAACCAATGTCGCAACATCAGGTTGAGACGTGAGCGGGTACAGGAGAAATTGCGCTCCATTCTTTACAATCGCGATCAGTCGAAAAATAGAAACATCGTATTTCGTAAATGGATTAAATAGGATTGCACCAGTAATAGGCATATAGAATGGGTCAATGCACACTAAAAATAATTATTACGTCAGTCTTTATTGTTTTCGATTAACAAGCAATTAAATATGCACAAAACTAAATTATATCACCTAGAATGGTGGTTGCAACCTTTTGAGTGTCACATATCCCTTAATGTTCATATTATTTCATTTTGGAGGACCCCCTAAAATGTTTTGCATAGTATAAGCTTATAAACAAGCTTCATTCTTTCATTTAGTCATTGTTTTCTGCGATACAAAGATTTATTTTCAGTCAATGGTTTTATTTTATACAAGGACATCATTTTATTTTTACTAACATTTGTGATGTTAACCTGCCTATACCTTTGGATCAACGGTTGCTACCCCCTTCCACGACTGGAGTTCGATGGCGTAATATACAAACAAATCACTTTACTAAGTATAGGAGGGAAGAAAAGTAGTTCATCCATTTACGTAAACTAGAAAATATCACGCTTTTGAGTTTGATATTTTCATTAGGTTTTTGCTTAATTAGAATACAGTACAGTATTAACAATGAGTGTTTTTACTCACGAACTGAGCTGTCCATGCGAACGTATTCATTATGCAGTGTATATTATACTGTCTACAGCACATTAGCGTACACTATAGAGAATGAAGTTAAATTGAAAATAATCATAATATGGATATTTAAACACATTTTTCAAAATGGTGGTGCTTCATTTCGATACACGCTTCAGTTCTAATGTAATTCCAATTACCAGTTTCGTCCTTCCTACTAGTAACTCATGTTGAAATAATTCTGTACCAACTCTGTAAAAGAGTACCTTACGTACTGTAAATTCAATCTTCACTTCTGCTCTATCCGAAAAGATAAAATTACTCAGACATGCTATCTACTGTCCGTCCAAGTGGTTATGTCGCAGGATCGTAGAAAGGAGGGAAATCACGTGACAGTTAATTACTTAACGAGGCCCTTTTATTTAAGTTATTTTAAACAGTTGTATGGGTATAATATTACGTAGATGTCCAATTCCTAACAGAAATTAATGTTGTCAGAAAAGAGCTAAGACAGCCCAGCCACTAGCCTTTACAGAAAGGCGAATAGAAGCTGGTGGGGAAAACCGGAATGCGATGTAGGCAAATGGACGACAGTGCCTGTGCGAAAATGATGCAATATTGAAAGCTCTTTCGTCATTGGGAAACGCGAACATATTTTTGGAACGTACTGTGACGGTAAGGCTACTATGACTGTATATGCGGTCTTGGATCTATGTGCAGGACGGTTGAACTTCATTAGTAGAAGGGGTGAGAGTGAAGTACATTCAAAAACTCAGGTACAATAAAAATTGAAGTAAAAATAAAATGATGTCCCTGTATATGTGTAAGGTACAAGTCCTTGTATTACATAATTTAATACTGTATTAACGTTTTCGTCGGTAATGCCGACATCATCAGATACAACTTTTTATGCTGCAATATCATCTCTAAATAAATACATGTGCCTCTACGATGAAAAATACAATATACATTGATAAACATAAAACATATTAAAATCAACATGGTTTGGGGACATCAATATTTCTTTTCTCAAGTAAATGTGCCCTTATTGTTAATTAGTTAAAAACACAAACGTGTAATTAAAATACATATATAGAAAACTTGCAGGTCTTCACTATATAAAAATCTAAAACTGAAGAAATTCGTGTAAAATACTATGTGAAGAGATGCTTACAATCATTAATCTATGTTTATCTAATTTGATTATATCCATATTCTTGTTATCCAGTCATTATACGCCTTTTCTGTGTCAGAAAGATGTATATACACAATAATATATGTGTTGAGATTGTACGTTGAAGCCTTAATTCATCGAAATTGTTAATGATGATATTTACAACAGATGAAATATTTCTGTATTAGGTGGTCTTTATAGTATTAAATCACAGTCTAGTATATACAGTCACGAAGCTTAATACTTACTAAATATGCAAACATAAACAGTTGAATTATGCATCCATAGATAGTTGGTCACCACCAGGATCGCTACTATCGCCTCATCACAGACTCTTTCCCTAGCAGACCATAAAACGTATTGTACTTTCGATATCGTGTTCTTTTGAAAAAATTAACACCTTCCTTCCACTATTGAAATATGTAATACATAAGGTTTATGTATTATTTTCATAAAATATATATTACATTCTATAAACTCACCTTTCTGGATCTTTCGGAAGAAGGATAACTCTAACCTATTTTTCTTACAATTTATAGTACTACAAACGTCTCCTTGTCCCATATTATTACTCAAATTATTGTATTTTAGCCATTTACAGTTATTACAACCGACAACGAACATTTCACAGTTTACATAGCTTTTCACAAAAATGCGAAATACGGCATAGTCAATGCTTTTTCGATCTAGACCAGGCCGTAATGTTTATTCGGGTTTTCTATTTCAGTGTATGGAGCTCAGTGAATTATTATATTATAACTTTATTGCTTATCATTGCTAAGCTTTATTTAGTGTAATGTGTCCATGAGTTCCGTTTACTTCTTGTTGCATAATATGTTGCAGAAATAATTACAAAACTGTGTTATTTTAATGTGAAGAGAATTTTACATGTTAACATAATCTGTTCGCGTCAACATTTCAAGTTTAGAGTGGAAGCTATTTTGAGGTTTAATAAAAAAGAATTTATATTGTGATTTCAATTTAGCACATCTACGTTCCTTAATTTTAGACAAAACATTTACCATACCACTCCTATGAAATTAGTGTACGTACAATTGTGTTACTTCGCCTCTTAAGTAGTAGATTAATACAGTAATTCAGTACTCAATTGTAGTACTAAAATACAGACAAATTGAATGTCCGGGGTATCATACATGACATTATGCTTAATTATAATGTATGATTGCGAATTTAGGAATATAAGTTAAATATAGTAAATATACCTATAATTTTCATATGAATGGCAAGGCATTGGAGATCACTAAATTTAGACAGAAAGGGGCAACTGGTATAGTAAACATAACCTATAATTTTAACATATCTAAATATCCGTGCGGTGCAATTGAAAATTATTGAATCGTGCATAAATGAATAAAGGCAGGTATTACACATACGAACAATGTAATTTTCACAGCAAAAATAATATTACTCGCAAGTGAATTATGTCTGAAGTGTCTCATAATCATTGTTTTAAATTTTATTAATGGAATTACACTACATTTTAGAGAAACATATGTTACTGTTTATGCATTCCAACTAATTTATATGGCTGAAACGCCGCCCTTCGTGATCGGGTTAAACGAGTCACATGGTCTGCCTTACGGCCTGTATTAGATCACGATGGCTGTGGCACAGTCTATTGTTCCTAGTAGTCACAGCGCTCCAAGCGGCTAGCAACTATCGCGAGATTTGCAAAAAATCATCCCAAGCTTCGTGACTGTATATAGTAGACTGTGATTAAATTATGTAATATAAGGACTTGTACCTTACACATATATAAAGTAAAGTCATTGACTGAAAATAAATCTTTGTATTGTATATCATCGACTTTTCTGAAAAATTATTCAAAATGAATTGCATTGTTTTATGGTCAAGGGAGGGCATTTCACTGCAAACGCAGCATTTTTCAGTATTTCCTTCTTCCTCCTTCTTCTTAGCCTCTGCATAAGATCCATGTATCTTAGTGTTGTCTATCATCTGATATCTTATTCTGCCCCGAACTTCTTTCCCGTTGACCATTCCTCCACTGCATCCTTCAGTAGGCAGTTCCTTCTTACAATTAGCCAGTGATCCAGCCAATTTCTTTTTCTCTTCCTTATCATTTCAGTATTATTGTTTCTTCACCGACTCTTGCTAGCACAGCTTCTTTTCTTATTCCGTCTGTCCAATATATTCTTATTTGTATAAACTAGTGAATTGCCACCGGCGTGGCTCAGTCGGTTAAGGCTCTTGTCTGCCGGTCTGAAGAAGTTGCGTTCGGGCGCGGGTTCGATCTCCGCTTGGGCTGATTGCCTGGTTGGGTTTTTTCCGAGGTTTTCCCCAACCGTAGGGTGAATGCCAGGTAATCTATGGCGAATCCTCGGCCTCATCTCGCCGAATACCATCTCGCTATCACTAACCTCATCGACGCTAAATAACCTAGTAGTTGATACAGTATCGTTAAATAACCAACTTAAAAAAGTAGTGAATTCAGATCCTTAATAAATTGGTAACGATATAAAATTTTAGTTTTAACTTTTGAATGTAATGTGAAAATGCGTAAATACAAGAATAGTTACGTTGTAACATGATTTTTTAAGAAAAATGAAATTACGTTTATGCACGATTATGTTGTTTGCTGTATTTACAACTATTATTGTTAGGCTTGAAAGTTAGAATTCCCACACATAAATTTGTTTCTAGAGAAACCATTCTTCTTAACATAAAACTATACTGAAATAAACCCATTACAGTGCCCTTATTGTTACTTAGTTACCATTACATTGCAGTTTTGCGAAGGCTTTGGAATAATATTGCTCTAAATTTTCACTGCAAAATATACTGTATTTGCAATTTTAAAACTATGATTGTGCAAAAAATGTTGTACAATACACATTTGTTGCTTGTTTTTCAAACCTTTCCGCGATTTTGTAAAAAGCACTTCCCAACCTTGTATCGTAATACTATCTACCAAAAAGTAATTGGGCACTGTTTTTGCCCCTTCAGAACCTCGTGGTACCACCTCTTGTTGCTATAACAGCAGCCACCCTGTCAGGCATGCTCTCCACTAGTTTGTGTAGGATATCCACTGGAATGCGTCGCCATTCCTCTTGCAACATGGCACTCAGTTGGACAATGGAAGTTGACCGCATTTCCCGAGACCTCAATCACCGGTCCATTTCGTCCAAAGGTGCTCAATGGGATTGATATCAGGACTCTGTGCAGGCCAGTCCAACCAGTGAACATTATTGTCTGCATACCACTGCATAGTAGCCGCCGGAACATGGCACCTAGCACCTAAAATCCTGGGTGCTCAATTACTTTTTGGTAGATAGTGTACTATTTTATACTTATCATAAAGTTCTTAGTGAGGTGACAGATATTACATCCGAGCTAACCGTTTTGAAAAGTCTGATTCAATTGTGGATATTCTTAAGTCACAAGTTTAACGAACATTAAATGTATTTATTTTTATTCTTCAAGAAGACCAGACCAGAAAATGTATGGTCAATACAAGTATACTGAAGCAAAGCAATGACATTTCTTTTTGTGTTGCAATTCGGAAAACATCGTGATACATGGTCGCGCATGCAATCAATATTGCAACAGGGACGTTGTAGGAAACACATTCTTAAGCTCGTATCAGAGGATAATTCTATCAGCATCTCTTCTTCTTTCATGAGCAAATTATGTTCTGTTTATTTTAAGTAGATTGGGTTATTAATTAACATTACAGTTGAAGTGAATATTTTGACTTAGAAATGCGACAAATTGAGATTTATCCTTCGAAGAGGTGGAAACAATCAAATATCTTGGAGCAACAGTAACAAACATAAATAACACTCGGGAGGAAATTAAACACAGAATAAATATGGGAAATGCCTGTTATTATTCGATTGAGAAGCTTTTGTCATCTAGTCTGTTGTCAAAAAATCTTAAAGTTAGAATTTATAAAACAGTTATATTACCGGTTGTTCTGTATGTTTGTGAAACTTGGACTCTCACTTTGAGAGAGGAACAGAGATTAAGGGTGTTTGAGAATAATGTTCTTAGGAAAATATTTGGGGCTAAGAGGGATGAAATTACAGGAGAATGGAGAAAGTTACACAACACAGAGCTGCACGCATTGTATAATTCACCTGGCATAATTAGGACCATAAAATCCAGACGTTTGAGATGGGCAGGACATGTAGCACGTATGGGCGAATCCAGAAATGCATGTAGAGTGTTAGTTGGGAGACCGGAGGGAAAAAGACCTTTAGGGAGGCCGAGACGTAGATGGGAAGATAATATTAAAATGGATTTGAGGGAGGTGGGATATGATGGTAGAGACTGGATTAATCTTGCTTAGGATAGGGACCAATGGCGGGCTTATGTGAGGGCGGCAATGAACCTCCGGGTTCCTTAAAAGCCAGTAAGTAAGTAAGTAAGTAAATAATGCCACAGTTGTTTTGAAACTGAAAAAATGAAGGACATCAACTCATCTGTAACATCCGTGACAAAATATGTGTAACATCCGTGACATGTAAGAAACAGCTATAAAATATTTACCGATTATGTTTTTGTGAACTAATTGGATGCCATGAGATTTGCATAGCTTTCACATGGACACTATGAGAATGAATCTCTTTTTGCTTGAGGCAAAGACCCGTGTTTTACACTTTTTGTTATTACTCCTAAGATGTGAAGTGAATTCACAAATCTTGTAACATCCGTGACAAAATCTTTTATTTTCTGCGATAATGATAAATTTTGTTCACACAACTTTGTTTCTGTAAGATGATACTGATTCTAGTAATAAAAGTTAACAAAAGTTTTCAACAGTACTCTCACTAGAGGTTTTGATTTTATCGATAAATCTGCGAGTGGAACACGAACAGATTTATCTAGAGAAAATCGAAACTCGAGTGGGATTTAATTGACTATTACACGATTAGAAGAAAGTATATAAAGATTAGAAGTAACGAAGTACTCCAATACAATAAAATATTGACTTACGAAAATACAAAACTGTCTTCAAATTTGTACCATCTCAACATTATAAATATTACGCTAGTAGATGGCAGTAGTGTGTTATTATTAGCCGTTTTCTTGGTATCAGTTGTGCCAACTATGGAATCTTCATTGAACTCTGTGGAAGGTTACTGGTCAAGAAGGCTTTGTTGATTCAGTTTCATTTTTATTAAAACAGTTGCATTCCACTTCAATTATCCCGATCCCAGTAATCAACGTCACTTGACAGATGATTTTCAATAAATCTTAGTATTAAACAATCTCTGATACGTGACTATTCATAATATCATATAGCAGAAGCTATAACATAACCTAAATAATATAAACGAGTGTTAGAAAAGTTTTAATTAGGGATAATGAAATAAACAAGAAACATTTTAATTAACGATGATGAAATAAAAAATAAACATGAATAATTTTAAAAGTAACAATTATTGAAAGTACAATTTTCAAATTTGAATGTTTTAGTGGTTAGTGGTTCAGTTGATATTATATTGGACGTGTGCGTAAAAGAAGTGAACTCGTTGATGTACATGGTGTATCCCTCTACTTATTCAGGATTTCCGAATGGTGCTCTTCATATATGACCAGTGATCTTTATTAATTCTTGTTTTTGAATGCCAATGCGAGTCATATTCGAAAGTGCTGTGCATCGACTGGAGTGGTTTGTAATTTTCTGTTTTTTGACGTCCAGACCAGTGCAGTGTGAAATGTTGGCAAACAGAGAAACAAATGCTAGGGTAGTGATAAAAATAAACAAATGCTAGAGACGCGATAAATTTAAACAAATTCTAGGGACGCGATAAAATTGTGCAATAAGCAGCCATGATTGGTTGAAAGACGTCCTTTCGTACCGTTTTATTGGTCAAAAGTAGTGTGACGTAGTAAAAGTGTAATAGTCAATATAAAGATTTTGAAAACAGTAAAAATGTAACATCTGTGATAACTGGAATGGCTGATAGGGAAGACTTGCAAGCCGCGTGAAGTCCTTCAGGCGTTCGCATGCCTGTTAAGCTCTAAAAGTCTGACAGACAAAACAATATTTCAACGCGCTGAGAAAAATTGGAGAGAATGATAAAAAAAAATGTTTAATTAAAATACAATTTGAAAACATGTCTTGTTTTCGCGGAACCGTTTTTAATCACTCGCGAACCCGCAGGGATCGGCGGACCACAGGTTGGAAACCTGGGAACACCTGAGTTAAGGATTTTACGAGTTCTTCAGCCATTGGAAATGATTATAGAAGTCTTCTGCTCAGTATCTCTCAGCTTTCTAATGAAATTGTTTTTGTTTGGTTTTTTAAGAACCATTTTTGACCACTACCGCCAGTTTTTGGCTTTGCAAGACTACGTGGACTCCTTTAGAAAGGAATCGCTTAGTCATAATGCGTTTTGCAAAATGTTGTCCAAGCATGAAGATCATAGCGAAGGATTGAACTCTCCTCTCGTGAGAACAGCATCTTGCGTGTCTTTCATTTCAATATTATGCAACTCCGAACCGGTTGGCGGCGGAGAGTTTGTCCGGCGGCCAATAGTGTCGGTCCGACCGGAAGGATGGGAGCTCGTTTGGCAGTGTTAACCAGGAAACACAGGAGGGAAAAGTACAGAGTGATTATAAAGTCTCGATCCATTTTATAGAAATAATGAACATGCGGACATGAAATCGATATGGGGTTATCGTGGTGGTAGGTACATAAGAAATTCATCGTAATTCAACATGTCCGCCATCCATTTCATAGCGTCCACATCTGTGGAGTAACGGTCAGCGCGTCTGGCCGCGAAACCAGGTAGCCCGGGTTCGAATCCCGGTCGGGGGAAGTTACCTGGTTAAGGTTTTTCCGGGGTTTTCCCTCAACCCAATACGAGCAAATGCTGGGTAGCTTTCGGTGCTGGACCTCGGACTCATTTCACCGACATTATCACCTTCATTTCATTCGGACGCTAAATAACCTAGATGTTGATACAGCGTCGTAAAATAATCCAATAAAAAAATCCATTTCATAGCATTGTCCCCACCTTTCACCTGTAGCCCTAAAGACAATCGTCAGCATGTTGCCTGTAATTGCTTCACATGCTTCCCGAATACGATTCCTCAGGTTCTTTAGATCTCGTACTTTCGTTTTGCACACGTTTGCCTTGATAAACCTCCAGGCGAAAAAGTCTAATGGTGTCAGGTCAGGTGAACGTGATGGCCATACTCGTGGTGAACCTCTGACAATCCATCTGTTAGGAAAGCACTAGTTGAGGTACGTTCTAATAGTCAACACAAAATACGGGGGTGTTGCATCGTGCTGAAAGACAACACTGTCAACAATGCATCCTGCTCTAGCTGTGGTTCCAGAACGTCTGTCAGCATGTCTAGGAAAGTGTTGCCTGTATTGGTACCTCCTGCGAACATGAAAGGACCGTAAATAGTGGCTTTTGTAAGCCCAAGCCACACATTCACTTTTGGGATGTCCCTTTGCCATTCATAGATGGCGTGTGGTGGCTCGTTACCCCATATGAGACAGTTGTCTTTATTCACTTTACCACAAATGTGGAATGTGGCCTCGTCACTAAACAGGATATGTTGGAATAAGTTTTTATTGTTCACATTCTCCATTAAGTCATAACTAGACTTCGTTGAATTGCCACGCGAACCATGCAATCAGGTTGCCGATGTACGGTAGTATAAAGGAGGTAGGCGACCTCCCGGTCTCGTAGTACAGGGACATCATTTTATTTTTACTAACATTTTTAATATTAACCCGGCTATACCTTTCTATTAACGATTGAAACAGGAAACACCGCTTGCTCCCCCTTCCACGACTGGAGTTCGATGATACTGGCGTAAAATACACTTTACTAGGTACAGGAGGGAAGAAAAGTAGTTCATCCATTTATGTAAACTAGGAAATACCGCAATTTTGAGTTTGATAATTTTCATTAGGTTTTTGTTTAATCAAAATACAGTACTGTATTAACACTTAGTGTTTTTACTCACGAATTGAGCTATCCATTCGGACGTATTCATTATGCAGTGTATATTGTACTGTTACAGCACATTAGCGTACAATATAGAGAATGAAGTTAAATTGAAAAATAATCATAATATGGATATTTAAACACATTTTTGAAAATGGTGGCCGTTCATTTCTATACAGGCTTCAGTTCTTTTGTGCATATTATCGCACTATAGACTATTGTACCTAATTCCAATTACCAGTTTCGTCCTTCGTACGAGTAACTCATGTTGAAATAATTCCGTACCTACTCTATAAAAGAATACCTTACGTACTGTAAATTCAATCTTCACTTCTGCCCGATCCGAAAAGATAAAATTACTCAGAAATGCTCTCTACTGTCCGTTCAAGTGGTTTTGTCGCAGGGTCGTAGAAAGGGGGGGGGGAATCACGTGACAATTACTTAACGAGGCCCTTTTATTTAAGTTATTTTAAACACTTGTATAATATTACGTAGACTTCCAATTCCTAACAGAAATTAATGTTTTGAGAAAAGAGCTAAGACAGCCCAGCTACTAGACTTAACAGAGGGGCGAACAGAAGCAGGTGGGGGAAACCGGGATGCGACGTAGGCAAACGGACGACAGTACCTGTGCGAAAATATGATTCAATATTGAAAGCTCTTTCGTCACTGGAAAACGCTAACATATTTCTGGAACGTACTATATTCGCTAACTCAGTACTGCTTACGCGCCCTCGGCTCTGTGTCGTGAACGGTTGGAAGTTTTCTAGTAGAGGGGGTGGGAGTGAAGTACATTCCAAAACTCAGGTACAATAAAACTTGAAGTAAAAATAAAATGATGTCCCTGTATAAGCAATTCATGTTAAGAGATGTGACCGGTCCAAATAGATAGAGCAGCTACACCTAATGTATACTATGTAAGCACTTGTTTTTGCATTACTGTGGTTGGACTAGTCAAAGCTTAACATTTGTTCAGTGCAGACAAGAATTCAATCAAACATACTACAATGAGTGTGTTGCTGTTCCAAAGAATTGCCCCTGGAATACCCTTACCCCCGCAGCCAGTCTTGACCCGTTGGGAAACGTGGTTGGATGCTGTTAATTATTATGCAGAACATTATGGCAAAATAATGGAGGTATGCATTGGATAGCACAGACAGTTCCGCTGTTGCAGCTGTAAAATCATTGCCTTCTGAACAGCTATTCGAAGATACTCTGTTCATTGATTCTGATTTTAAAATCGTGTCCAAAACATCACCCTGTTAGAATCGTCTAAACTACAACTCTCAGAAGCCCTTAATATAGTGTATAAAGTATCACAAACCGTTATCCAAAATAACAATTCACTAATTTCAGAAAAAGTGAAATGTAAGTTGAGAAACATTATTCCTAAAAATTCTGCCTATTTACAACTTCGTATTGTAAGTGATGTAGACCCCTACTATCAGGTCAGGACAAGACGTCTGAAGTTGGTGTACTAAAAAGTAGTGACTTTCCGTTCTTCAAATATGCACCTATTACATCGTGTGATGTTGAACGTACATTTTTCCAATATAAAAACTGTTTAAGTGACAATCGGAGGAGGTTCCCTTTGCAGTAATTAAAATGTACGTAAATCTTCACTGCAATGCACATATTCAAGGATGATGTATCTCACATTTAAGAGTTAATATATCTCACTATAAAATAATTATGTATTTACATGTTTAGACATTTCCTACTTCAATGATCATTCATTATATTTCCTGAATGCAGAGTACAGGTTTTATTGTAACCGCAGTATACTGCTCAGTGTTTACATCAGAGGCATACTCCATCCTTTGCACGCTCCCTTCTCATACAGTCTATACCGCGTGCGCAGTAAACCTTACGATTCTCGTGGCAATTCCACGAAGTCTAGTCATAACACAGTGTTCTATAAGCTGCATAATCTTCTAGTCTAGTTTGTGTAACACCTGAATGTGATAAGCACGCTTCTTCAATGTAAACCACAAAATCTTCAACACAGTTGCTCTGGACACATCTGGCTCTTTACTTAAACGACAAGTCGAAGCTTGAGGACTTCTTTCGATGGCTTCTCGGATCTGTGCCACAGTCTCCTCGAGCTCGGCAGGTCGACCGGAACGTGGAGCATCGGCGACATTACCTGTCCTCTGAAATTGATTGACCAGGAGTCTGATATTTGCTCGTGTTGTCGCCGGTTTGTGGAATTTACGTCTAAACTCCTCTTGCACATGTGCATAAATTAAACGGCGCAATCGAACACCGACAACACTTCTTCAATAGTCAACATACTAGTATATCAGCCTGAAACGAAAACCAAATTCCAACGTTAATTCGAAAATGGATCGAGACTTTATAATCACCCTGTATATCTGCTGCCTACACTAGAGGCCGTTTTATTTTCGTATCTAATTTTCAAATATTGAGTTTTATTTTTCTTTTACTCCATTTCTGTTGTATTTGCTGTCCAGGGAAAATACTCGTTCTTTACGACGAAATTAATTAAAAATACGGTTATGTTCTGTGGACAAAAGAAATTGAAATGCATAAATTAGTATTTTATCTGGACCAAATAAAATTTAAGTAGCTCTACACATTACCGTGTATTTAATTCAGATCCCCTTATAACCCTCCTTTTGAATATTTTGAGTATTTTGAATGCCATATAGCCCAAATTCTAAGTGGGAACTAACTTATCTTATGTATCAGTTTTCATAGAAATCGGTTTAGTCATTATTATCGTGTGACAAGGTAACAAATCCCTTTTGAATATTTTGAGTATTTTGAATGCCATATAGTCCAAATTCTAAGTGGAACTAACTTATTTTATGTATCAGTTTTCATAGAAATCGTTTAATCATTATTATCGTGTGACAAGGTAACAAATCTCTTTTGAATATTTTGAGTATTTTGAATGCCATATAGCCCAAATTCTAAGTCGGAACTAATTTATCTTATGTATCAGTTTTCATAGAAATCATTTAATCATTATTATCGTGTGACAAGGTAACAAATCCCTTTTGAATATTTTGAGTATTTTGAATGCCATATAGCCCAAATTCTAAGTGGGAACTAATTTATCTTATGTATCAGTTTTCATAGAAATCGGTTTAGTCATTATTATCGTGTGAAAAGGTAACAAATCCCTTTTGAATATTTTGAGTATTTTGAATGCCATATAGCCCAAATTCTAAGTGGGAACTAATTTATCTTATGTATCAGTTTTCATAGAAATCGGTTTAGTCATTATTATCGTGTGAAAAGGTAACAAATCCCTTTTGAATATTTTGAGTATTTTGAATGCCATATAGCCCAAATTCTAAGTGGGAACTAATTTATCTTATGTATCAGTTTTCATAGAAATCGGTTTAGTCATTATTATCGTGTGAAAAGGTAACAAATCCCTTTTGAATATTTTGAGTATTTTGAATGCCATATAGCCCAAATTCTAAGTGGGAACTAATTTATCTTATGTATCAGTTTTCATAGAAATCGGTTTAGTCATTATTATCGTGTGAAAAGGTAACAAATCCCTTTTGAATATTTTGAGTATTTTGAATGCCATATAGCCCAAATTCTAAGTGGGAACTAATTTATCTTATGTATCAGTTTTCATAGAAATCGGTTTAGTCATTATTATCGTGTGAAAAGGTAACAAATCCCTTTTGAATATTTTGAGTATTTTGAATGCCATATAGCCCAAATTCTAAGTGGGAACTAATTTATCTTATGTATCAGTTTTCATAGAAATCGGTTTAGTCATTATTATCGTGTGAAAAGGTAACAAATCCCTTTTGAATATTTTGAGTATTTTGAATGCCATATAGCCCAAATTCTAAGTGGGAACTAACTTATCTTATGTATCAGTTTTCATAGAAATCGGTTTAGTCATTATTATCGTGCCAAAAGGTAAATCCCTTTTGAATATTTTGAGTCAAACTTGGAGTCAGGCCACAAAGGGAAAAACACTAGAGGATTCGATCCGGTGCTGCGGATTGAACTTCGGCGTTGCTCAGTGGTTAGAGCACTTGGTACGTAGCACCAAGGATTCGTGTTCGTTCCCCGGCGCCGGAGCGAATTTTTCTGCTCTAATAATCATTGATCAAAATTTATTTAAATTTTTTGTTTGAAATATCTCAAGGAATAACTCCCTGAAATGAGTGACATTACTTACGGTTCACCTTGTATAATGATCCATGAGTAATGACTGTTATCATTATATGAAGAAAGAAGATCTCATTAAAAGACGCACAACGAGAGTATTCGTTGGTCATTCTGATCTTCACATGTTACAAACACGTACTTCGCAAACGTCAAAGATCAGCGCTGTCTGGAATGGTCTGGGTGATAGGTTACTACTGTAGACTCCGAAGCCACGGTTGAGAAGGGGGCGGGAAATCGATGAAATAGTTCAACTTGACATCTAAAATTGATGTGTTTAGTTGTGAGATTGGTTAATTAAGATTAAAACTGTCTCGATTTCGTAACAAAAGTTTAGACATTGGGGAGAAAGTGAGTGAAAGTTACGGAGAAAGCAATATTTTAGCTCACACACTTGTTTGAGTGTTTTTGTTTGGGAGCGAAAGTTTGCACGCACATTTCTCAAGACAATTGAAGCGCATGCAATGAATCTTACAGGCTGGATATATTGCCGCCAATCAGCTTCCGTTCCGTTCACACTAACCGGTTTACACGATTACACTCTTGCTTTCATAATTGTACCACAATTAAGTATTACGTCTGTTTTTGCAACGTGCATTAGAATATGCCTAGATGCAGTCACTACATTTCATCTTGCAGCTCGCCCTCATTCTGTTGGTCGGCGCCGCTGGGCTAGCGTTTACATACATCACTTGCCTTTGGGCATAAGATACTCTAATTCGATCCCTGTTTAGGGCAATAAATGTTCAGATCGAAAATTCTGACTGATGATTCCGTTGTATGAAGAAGTACTACCTGGATCAGACTTCTTTAGACTAAGGCTCGCCCGGACGTGGGTTTGAGTCCCGCTTAGATTTTTTTAAGTTTTTCTCCGCTGTAAGGCGAATGTTGTATTATCCTATGCCGAATTCTGGGACTAATCTCGCCGTCATCAATTCAGTCATCAAGCGCAATAAGCATTCAGGCTGCGATGCATTCAAAGCATAAGAAATGATATCAAAGCCGTGACTCAAAGCTCATGTCTATATTACACTAGGGACTAGCAACTAGCTGACTTGTAAACTACACACTAGAGAGCTTTGGACATGTGTTCTTGAATCACGGCCTTCTTCATAGACTATTTTTCTGAATTAAGAAGGCAGTGTTCTAAACACTGGATATTACAACAATGTTTAAGAAATTGTGAAGAAGGTACTAACAATCTCAATGTTCAAAGTTAACGTGTTACTATACATTATATTTACATTATTTCACTTCCAAGCATCTTCAGATATCATAACCCAAATTGCTGATGAGTAGAGCCCGGATATTTAGGCATTTATTACAGTTAAAATAGGCAGGCAATAAAAACGTAAAAAAATGCCAGAATAAATTTTGAAAAGAGCATTATAATTTTTTAAAAAGGCATAATATATTTTAGCAATAAGTTTAAATTACACCAACATAACTCACATTTTTACTTCGTAGTTGACACATGTTGATTTATAAAATACTTTTGTGCGAGATCGTGCGTATTTGCTTGTTTTCCGCACAGAACAATACGCGGTAAGTGTGAAATACCACATTCAGTATTCCCAACGTAACACACATAACAATTTCCCTCTTCTTACCGCTTAAGCGCCATATTCATTTTACTGCTTTAGGCTTTTAACATATTATTTTTAGAGACGTTTAACATAGTAATAATTAGAAATTGGAAACTTACCACTGCAATTTCACCTAAATTGCACTGTTAATTATTGTTTTTAAATATTTGCAAAAATTAAGTAAAGTCTACTACTCCACGAAACTTATTGCATTCCTGATACAAGTAACATTAAGGAAGCCGTGAAAAAATCAACAAGATTCCAGATGCCGATGTTATTACTGCAATATGTTATACAAATAATATTGTTAAAATATTAAAATGAAAAATAAATCATTACATAACCTTACCGTTTGTTTTATAGACTGGGGGGAAAAAAAAGACAGACGTATATCACGGCCTGCTGGAGTACAGTAAACACAGAAAACATTTTACAGCAACAATGTTGAAGAAAGATATTTTGGTGTTCCGAAGTTGGCGTCATTAAACAGAAACCAACATGGAGATTTCATTGCAACTAATTAGAAATTCGTCTTTCAGGTATGTAATAAACGATCTTCGCACAAAATAATGTACGATACACGAGCGGCGGTATGTTTGTTTTCATGTTCTCGGAAATTAAAAAAGCTCAACTACGTTTCGCTTTTTCAATCTTTTCCTCGACCATGAAAACGTCAACATACCGCTCTTGTAACGCATATTACTATTGTTCATGATTAACTGTCTTTTCACAAACCTTATATAACAAAACTGTTCCATCGGTTGAAAATATGAGAGCAAACAATTGGAAATACTACGTGAACTTCTATGAGAACGAGCTTAATATTTGAAATTATAAAGCTGATTGTAGGTATCGTGAAGACATGGCAATATTATACTATATTTGTAACTGTGGATTGTCGATCATTATTCATATTACACCAATAGTATTATAGCAGGATTATTAGCAGATTAAGCACGAAATAAATTACTTTTATTTACTACTAGCCGTACCCGTGCGCTCCGCTGCACCCGTTAGAAATAAATATAAAGTAATTATATAATTAAAATAGGACATTTGATCCAGGGAACATTCGTGTTTGATAGAAGGATAAATCGTTTATTATGTTGCTTAATTTAAATTGAATTAAAAAATTAAAATGCGATCATTTTGATCCAGAGACCACTCTTTTGGTCATAAAAATTAGTTTAGGAAATACAGGAAACGAATATACAGAATAGCCTATCAAGTTTTCTGTGCATAAGAATCTATTTTAACCTTACCTGTCCTCGATTCACTCAGAAGTTACTGTGATAACATTATAGCATTATGTCCATCTAGAGAAACTGTACACTTTCCAATGGTGAATTAATAATTAATTATACAAATCGGTTAATTTAGCTTCCGATATTACTTCATAGAAACGCAGAAACATTATCTGTAGGCTATCTTTCATAGCTTTCGATTGTTGCTGTCCAAGGCCCCTTATAGACGAAGTCATTTGTTTTTTAATTCATTACACGGCCTTAGATGGCAGTTACTTTAATTTTAAAACTCATGTATCTCATTAAATATCAGTCCTATCAAAATGTTTCAAGGAATAAAACTTATCGCAAATTATTTTTAAAGAAACTTTTGTTATGTAACATTTTTCACAAAAGTCAATAATAAGTGAGATATTTCGATTTATTAAATTCAGGCCCCCTTATAACCGCCCTTTTAAATAATGTATTTTGAATGCCATATAGCCTAAAATCTAAGTTACAACGAACTTAATTTATATTCCAATTTTCATCGAAATCTGTTCAGCCATTATCGCGTGAAAAGGTAACAAACATACAGACAGACAGACATACAAACAAAAATTTCAAAAAAGCGATTTTCGGTTTCAGGGTGGTTAATTATATATGTTAGGACCAATTATTTTTGGAAAATCGAAAATTACCAGAAACAGTTCGGCTACAGATTTATTATTAGTATAGATTGTATTGTTTCATATATTTAAATTTCATATACATTACAATAATTAATTAGAAAGTTGCAAATAAACAAGAAATATTTCTGGCGAAATAAAAATTGGTCCTATCACTTTGATTCACCCCAAACCATAGTCTATTTAAATCTATGAAAATAATGATTTACATTCACTCACGTCAGTAAGAAAAGGCATTTTGCCAAACATCCGGGCTCTCCTGATGAGGTTGGTGAACAGGTCAGCAATCAAGCAAGCATTTTCGTTTACTAGCTACTACGGACTTGATTGCTATTCAGTACGTAGCTTTGGATCATGACTTCTGACATCACATCCGGCGTTTTAGACAACTATCTAGTTCACTTCAGTTGAAAATGTAGCTTTGAGACACGGCCTGAATAGCTGTAATTTAAGGTACAACGTCGTCATTCCGTTTAAGCATGAAAATTAACGTGCACAGTTTGTGTTAGCATGAAAAATTAACTTTCTTACATATTTCAGCACGAAATCATTTTGTACAGATCTATTATATCTATTAACACGTTATACGTAGAGTATTCTTTTATGTTTTCTTTTTTTTCCCCCCTTCTTTTTTTTTTAAGTTGAGAAAACTTGTGACTTTACTTTTTGCACTAGTACTTATGTGCAAAAAAAAAATATATACATATATATATATATATATATACAGCATTCGCTGTTCGATCCACTAGTATCATCTTGTTTATGCTTGTAATTTGAAGTAGTTTGCATGAAATGTACAGACGTGGACAAATTATTAACAAAATTGACGATTTTTATGATAATTCTGTTTACAAAATTTGACTTTTCAATTTAGACTACAATTGACAATTTTGCATTTTTCTATCATTACAGTAGACAGAAATATCCAAAAATGTCAACTGTAGTTTAAATTGAAGAGTTAAATTTTGTAAAAATATATAATAAAAATCTTCAATTTTGTTAATAATTTGTAAATTAGCGAAAATGTCAACTACAGTCTAAATTGAAGAGTCAAATTTTGTAAAACTATAAAATAAAAATCTTCAGTTTTGCTAATAATTTGAAAAAATATCCAAAATGTCAATTGTATTCCAAATTGAAGAATCGAATTTTGTAAAAATATATAATAAAAACCTTCAGTTTTGCTAATAATTTGTAAATATGCAAAAATATCAAATGTAGTCCAAATTGAAGAGTTAAATTTTCTAAAAGTGTACAGTACAAATGTTCTATTTGCTAATAATTTGGAAATACGCAAAAATGTCAAGTGTAGTCTAAATTGAAGAATCATATTTTGTAAAAATATATAATAAAAATCTTCAATTTTGCTAATAATTTGTCCACGTCTGTATTATCAGTTTTTGTATATTTCATTTGATTGAATTGTTTCTGCTTTTAAATTGAATCAACTTACTTTCTATGTATTATATTTTATAGCTCAACTTTGAATAATTGTTTAGGTTTGTAAATTGAATCATCTGATTGCTATGTACTATATATATATTTTTTTTTTTTGTAGAGCCACCAACGCATTTCACAAGCAAACGTTCTGATGGAGGCAGATAATAAAGTTAATTTTTTTTCTTCCACCATGTTAATAGTGTCAAAAGAAGTACTTATACAAACTTAGGGCACTCAACCGCAATTAGGAGGCCGTCCAGAAAGTGATTTTCCGTGGGACCTTTTACAGAAGAAAAGCACAATTGCATGGAAAGATTTATTGAAACAGATACAGCAATTGTTGCGCTATTTCTCAACAGATCCCCACTGAACATGAGACATTTGTCATACCATGGGACCAATTTTTGTATCCTTGTGTCGTAGAAGTCAACCGCCTTGGATCGGAACCAGAGTTCGACAGCCGTCTGCAACTCTCAGTCGATCCCATGATATGCCTCAGTTCCGATGAGGAGTATGTTGTAAAATAACTCAACAATTGCTGGTCTGTTGCAATAAATTTTTCCTATCAAATTGTTTTTTTTTTCTTTCTGTTAACGGCCCCTGGCGAACTTTTTTTTACGGCCCTCATAATTGCAGTCGAGTGGTCAAAATTTGTATAAGTACTTCTTTTGACATTATTAACATGGTGAAAGAAAAAAAATTAACTTTATCTGCCCCCATCAGAACGTTTACTTGTCAGTTGGCAGACTCGCTAGCCTGCTGATCCAGAGCTGCGCTCGGGCTTGGGTTAGATCCCCGTTTGGTTGGGTTTTTCCGATTTTTTTCCTAACCATAAGGCAAATGCCAGGTAATCTATGGCGAATCCTCGGCCTCACCTCACTTAGTCTCGCCAAAAAATTGTAATCTTGTAAAATTTTGACTTGTTCCACATCTTAAGGCTTCAAAGCTAATGTAAGGTCTATGGAATACAATAAATAAAATGAAAACAAAATTGAAATGCATAATTATACGATGATATTCATATTTCATTTATTTTTAGAATAATAATATGTTGGGGGTTGCAAAGAAGCAAGATGCGCGTGGAGTATTACAGAATGGACATTTTCCGCGAACAGCTGCCCACTTAAAAGTTCCAAGTTAAAAAAAAACTGTGATATAGCATTTTTGCACTAAGTTTTTAAATGACTTTAATTTCACATCTGCAATCATAGTTTCATATCAGGATTGTTTGCCTTCTCTTAGGGTTAGGGTCATAAAGAGTTATTAGAACTTTGATATAGGATTATGTTTATTACATCTTTACAGTTATGGTTTCCTTACATTAACAATAAAATTCACTTTATATTAGGACCAAAAACAAATATTTCTCTTTCACAGCTTATCATAAAGTATTTTAACACATTCTGTGGAAAAAAAAATAGATTACAGGTACAGTAAAGTAGGATCACATAATGCATACATAATGATAGTTGAAATATATATTTTCTAAATTTAAAACGAAACCTTATACTGCTATGTGTGAGCGTAAAAATTAACATGTAAATGATACCAGAATTCATAAACATATCGCGAACAAAATCACTATAAGAAAAAACACCTTTACTATGAAATCACCTTTGTTATTCAGATATTCTTGCCATCATTCTAGGATTTTAATATATTTCTTGCTGTATAACTTTGTTTTAGCTATCCACAAGCATTAATACACAGCATATTGACATATTTTTGGTCTTAAAGTTGTAGATTTGATTGTGATTTTTCGTGAAACCGAACAAGTGCTAAATCAGGACTGTATGGCGATTGACACATGAATTAAAATTTATATTGATACACGAATTAAAATTTATCTCTACGCAGGGTAAGCAGTATAAGACAATATATCTTGCCGTGGTTGAGAACAATTTGTTTTTTCTTTCTTTTGTTTTGTCACTGAGTGCACGATGTAGGTTTCGAGTGTCTTTCCTTGAACAGAACAATCGCACTTCGTGATAGAGTTAAACGTTTCTGTCTTCCCAGTGAATCGCTTTAAGTACTGATCGTGATATGCATGACTTCTGGTACAACCGTAATGCATGAAGATGCTAGTGTTATTATTAATTTATGAAAGAAACTTTAACGTTATGAGAGATAGTCTGTATAAATAAATTAGTTTGCGATAGAACTGAGTCATTATAGAGTTAAAATCTTGCAGATTACTCCGTACCGTCTCAATGAAGTAATATGATTGTATATTAACAGAAACTATAGCAACCTTTGTTGCATACAGGGTGGTTCAAAATGTTTTCGTGAAATGCTAGATGCCGAGAGATATCGCTATTTGAAATTTAAAAAAAGTAGAAATACTTTTTCTTTATTACGACTTCGTTTCAGAGATGAAATATTTTGTATACTTGTGTTTTTTGAAAGATGGGACATGACAGTTAAGCGGCCGAACTTGGAACTAAAGTGCCATGTTGCCAATATGGACTACCACGCTGCCAGCTGATGGAAGCCAGCAATTGTCGTGAAGATGGCTGACGTTAAAACATTCATTGACAATTCACGCGGACGTAAGAAAAGAATACAAAAATTGACAGAGAATCAAAGACGAAACGTACCAATGCCAACATTGTGTGCACAATAAATGTCGCCAAGCGAGCTATTAAGCACTCGATGAAAGAGTACGATGAAAGAGTAATGGAACGGAGAAAAATTCTCTCCGGCGCCGGGATTTGAACCCGGATTTTCAGCTCTACGTGCTTTATCCACTAAGCCACACCGGATACAACCCCGACGTCGGACAGAATTGTCTCTGATTGAGTTCCAACTCTTGGGTTCCCTCTAGTGGCCGCCCTCTGCACTACGTCATAGATGTCTATGAACATAGGACCGAAGTCCACACATGTGCTGAGGTGCACTCGTTATGAGTGACTAGTTGGCCGGGATCCGACGGAATATCTGCATGGAAATATCATATGTACTTCGGTACATTGAAATAATATATGAAATAATATATTAAGCACTCGCCAAGGAGAAGTGTAAGTTTGGCAACTCAACCACTGTTACCATAGCAACAGGCCTACCACGCTATGTGCCATTCAGTTGTTTTTTCCGATCGCAACGCTCCTGTCATGTCCCATCTTTCAAAAAAACAAGTATAGTGTAATAATTTGAAACACAGTGATATTATGATGGAATTTATATTACATGGGGTTGCTACTACTTAATTAGGATTGTAATAACATCAGAAAAACATTAAAATATCATTAAATACTTTGTTACTGTTAGAAAATAACCCGTTCGTACCAGCAGTATTATGTCAACATTTATCGTACTGTGGTGCCTTACCTTTGTTTACAAGATCCGTTCAAAGTGTCCTCCATCCATACCGACACACAGGTAGTAGTTTTCTCGAACAACTGATGTGACAAGTGTCAATACTTGACGTATGGACAGGTAAAGAAAGGCTGTTATACACGATAATTGAGGCCTTGAAATGTCAAAGGTGCTAAGTGCCATTTTTTTTTTTTTTTTCAGAATTAAGATTTTCACATTGATGTACCATTTCAGTTTACATTGTAAATCCGGAAAATAGGCCTAAATGTTGAAAAAAACAACTGGCAGAACTATAAGCCAAAATACAGAGAAGTTTAACCCGGTCTCGTCGGAAGTGCTGTGTAATGAATTGTGTGACGTCACACCTATGAAATGATGTTTTCGAGTCACTTGACACTTCTCACAATTTTTTATTTTTATTTTAATCAGGATAGATCAAAGTTTCTTTCTTTTTGAAGGGTACACCTAGGTGAAAATTTCTCATTTTTGTTTTAAAAATCACATTTTTAGTTTTCAGCATTAAAAATTTGTTTAAGGTATAAGGAAGCTCTGGGACAATTTTCATGCACTTACGCCTCTTCAATTGCATGTTTCGGCGGCCATTTTTAAAAACTCGTATGCTTGTGTTTATATTCACTTAAAATTTGGAACTCATTTTTATACGCTCTCGTTTTTTTTTTTTTGCACATTTTGCTTTGCTAAATATGCTATATCTGCTACAAAATTTATACTATATGAATGACTTTTTGCCAAATTTCTTTAATACATGTGTAACAAAACGTACTATCAGGATTTTATTTAAGTCTCACAGGAGTTTGAGTTTCCTAACTTTTCTGGCAGTTTTTAGAGTTGACAATATATATATATTTTTTCTTTTTTTTGGGGGGGGGGTAAAACAAATGAAAACACTGGATAGTAAGTTTTATTTAGGAGCGTTTGATAGTTATAAAAATGGAATATCAGGCAAACATTAAATTTGTAGGAATAATAGCAATTAAAAAAAATAAATTTACAAAATAGTTAATAATTCACACATTCTTAAACCAAAATAAATAAAATTTGGTATACACAATATTTGTAGTTTATAAGAAGTACAATAACTGTAGCCTACAATATTTCAGACTTCTACCTTTATTTGTTTTGGAAATTGAAATTTCATCTCTGTGTACCCTTATATGTTATGAGTAGGCCTAGGGAACGGATTTCTAGTTCCGTACCTATTTTGTTTGCTACATCCTAGACATATATGTTATTCATATATCTCTATGTTTCATGTACACAGGCTCCTCCTATTAAAATTGCACATGACCTAAAATGCCTAAATGAACCATAAAGTCCTGTAAATGCCTAAAACCTGCGTCTGTATCTGAAAAGTGTCTTTTTAGTATTTTGAGCATATTTAAAATAAAAATACCGGTACTAAAAATGAAAAAATGCCCAAAAAACTACAAAAAAGCAATTTAAAATTTGAAAACAAAAATACTGTTACTGACAGGTACTGATCTAGTAACTTCGTCCCATACTGGTCTTAAGGGGACACTCAACTTAAAAATTGCAGAAAAAGTGTCATAGAAATGAAAAATTAAATTTCTACACTAATTTACGTGACAGAACTAAATCAATACGCAGAATTCTTCCCCTATTCATTGAGAAGTCACAGTCAAATGCACAAAGCCAAAAAATAAAGAATGATAATTAAAAGTGATATTTCAATTAATGATTGATTAAAAATTGAAATATATTTTTATTTTGAAAAGTACTGTATCTAATGAGCTGAGATTTTGCATGTTACTTTCCATGTGTATATTAAACTTTTTCTCCAAATTTGAAAAAGATTGGTCAAATAGGAAAAAAGTTCCAAAATATAGCTGAGTGTCCCCTTAAAAGGTGAGGGGAGAAGATTTTACAGAATTTCCTGGAAGTGAAGTTCGTTTGAATAAGTCCATCCTCACATAAAAGGGGTAATAGGTTGTTGAGGCTAGACGAAAGCTTACAAATTAGTTTTCGCGTCAACCCCGTTATTCGAAATAAAACTGACCAATCAGCAGTCTCTTTCACTGATATGTTTTGAGTCTTCAATTCACTAGCACTCATTGTCAGCACCAGTTCTTAGTACATAAAATGGAGTATTTACTAAAATTAAAATTATTAATTGTTAATTTTATATAAACTCCTAAAAGTCCTAAATTTAATTTTATAAAGTCCTGAATATCTCTTTTTTATCACCTAGAAATCCGTTCCCTAATTGTGAGATTAATGTCAGTTTCACACAAAAAGAATTCTTTTCTCACGGAAAATAAAGTTCACGCATGCTCCCTTTTAGCGTATAGCTTTTATTTTCCATGACAAAGTCGAGAAACCAAATAAAAAGAGCCAGTCCGTCTGATTCGAGCTGCCGGATACAGTTCCATTATATTTTGTTAAAACATAATAAATTAGCGAGAGCAGTTAGTGTTCATAGATCAGTCCGCTGTTAAACACCTAAATATTATAGTATTCAGTAATAATATTAATAATAGTAATAACGAACTGCTCACGCCAATGAAGAAACATTTCTTCCTATGCTGTAGTCGAAAGTGCTTCACCCATTCCTGGGGACCCGTTACAACGTGTAAGTCAAGAATGCATGAGCTTATTTGCAGTTTATGTAACCAAATTCACGGGAAGGCCCCTCAGTGTTCGCCGTGTCCGACGACTGGTTGTGGTTAACTCTTAACGGGCGATCTTTTCCGCTCTGAATCGTAGCACTCTACTGTACATCATGTCCGTTAGGAAAGTCAAGGCTCCGTACACACGCGGGTTAGAGCTTCTCCTGCACCGCCCGGCGCAGCTCCTCCGTCGCCTTGGCCAGCTCCCGCGCCGTGTAGTCCCCCCGCTTGCTCTTGTCGTCCTCCATGCACGAGCCGCCGCTGTAGTCCTTTGGTGGCTCGGTGGGGTATCCGCCGCCGCGGGCAGACGCGAACTTGGGTCGCGGGATGCGAACTCTCTTGACGTCCAGCAGCCACGATTCCATAGCGCCACCTGCGAACAGTTGCGGCGCGGCGGGTTAACGTTGTGACGACCACGACCTCAAGTAACGGCACACACAGCTGGAGAAATAGTGCAGAGGATACGAGGCTGTAAGGGAATTAATACAGTAGAGAGGGCAAGGAATATAATAGAGAAGAGGCTATGAGGAAAACAAGAAATCGAATAGCGACAGAAGAATTGCAAGGAGGTAGCACAAACATTAGAACATTGCAAGAATAATTGAGTCAAATAATATAATAAGATAAAGTAGATGAGATAGTAGAAATATTAGTAAATACTAGTCAGAGATAAAAAGGTTTAAACCTTAAACATACAAGTAGGGTAACAGTAACGAAAGATGAAAATGATAGTAGTAGAGATGGAGGAATATATGTAGACGCGAATGTTACTATACTGCGTGTTCAGTTCAAAGTGTGTCATGGCTTCGCTGTACGCCGTCATGTTGCTAGTCGTTGAGCCTAGAGAATTCAATCTTCCTACACTTCCACAGAGGCGTATTACTTATGTGCCAGAGAAGTTGCCTAGCAAGTACGGCGTTCATTCTCAAGAGTACTTACCGATACGTACGGTAACACCTGTAGTGGCAGGAATGTGAACTGCTTGGAAACACGTACTGACGTGAGTTTTTTTCTTACTGTCGGGATATGGCGAGAGGGTTAAGACGATTACTTACGTATTTGTTGACATTAACTTCGACGGTCAACATGGACACGGAGCATTTGATTTGTATTGTGGAATGTTGCCGTACGCAACCGATGAAAACAAAAACCCTGCGTACGACTTGCCCGCGCAAAACACAGTTCGAAAGAGGTTATGGTAGCATACAGACCGTGCAGACCGCCATCTGTTGCTACGACGTTCAAGTTATACCGTACACGTTCTCAAGTTCAGATTGAACGCCTTGATTAATAGGCAACTTCTCTGACATAAAAGCTGAAACTCGCTTCAAATCGCTGACTCACAACAGTGACGTCATGACACACTTTGAAATGAACACCCAGTATAAGAATAAGGTGGACAGTAGTGCATAGTATTTGGAAATTAGAGTGAGGGAAGAGATAGAAGATCAAGAGTTGTAAATACTGTAGATAGGCAGAAGCAGGGTTAAACTTTAGATATTTGGCAGACCGGGGGAGTCATAGATGATAAGAGAAATATAAAGGATATAGGATGGAATGTAAGCAAGGTAGTGGTGGACCGTATGCAGAAATGTGAGGGAAGCCATTACCTAAAAGACGTTTGATGACAATAAATATGAATAGCAAGAGAAGAAAAAGTAAGAAGAAGAGGAGGGAAAACGGTGAAGAGAAGGAAACGGAGAGGTAAATAAGGGAAACGGTGAGGAAGAGAAAAAAACCGGTGAGGAAGAAAAGAAAACGGTGAGGTAGAGAAGAAAAATGGTGAGGAAGACAAGAAAACAGGCGAGGAAGAGAAAAACCCGGAGAGGAATAGTAGAAAACCCGCGAGAAAGAGTAGAAAACCTGCGAGGAAGAGGAGAAAACTGGTGATGGATAGAAAAAAGATGGTGATGAGAATAAACCGGTGAGGAAGAGAAGAAAATTGCGAGGAAGATAAGAAAACGACGAGGAAGAGGATAAAACCGGTGAGGAAGAAAAGAAAACGGTGAGGTAGAGAAGAAAAATGGTGAGGAAGACAAGAAAACAGGCGAGAAAGAGAAAACACCGGCGAGGAATAGTAGAAAACCCGCGAGAAAGAGTAGAAAACCTGCGAGGAAGAGGAGAAAACTGGTGATGGATAGAAAAAAGATGGTGATGAAGAGAATAAACCGGTGAGGAAGAGAAGAAAATTGCGAGGAAGATAAGAAAACGGCGAGGAAGAGGAGAAAACCGGCGAGGAAGAAAATAAAACGGTGAGGTAGAGAAGAAAAATGGTGAGGAAGACAAGAAAACAGGCAAGGAAGAGAAAACACCGGCGAAGAATAGTAGAAAACTCGCGAGAAAGAGTAGAAAACCTGCGAGGAAGAGGAGAAAACTGGCGATAGATAGAAAAAAGATGGTGATGAAGAGAATAAACCGGTGAGGAAGAGAAGAAAATTGCGAGGAAGATAAGAAAACGGCGAGGAAGAGGAGAAAACCGGCGAGGAAGAAAAGAAAACGGTGAGGTAGAGAAGAAAAATGGTGAGGAAGACAAGAAAACAGGCGAGGAAGAGAAAACACCGGCGAAGAATAGTAGAAAACCTGCGAGAAAGAGGAGAAAACTGGTGATGGATAGAAAAAAGATGGTGATGAAGAGAATAAACCGGTGAGGAAAGAAGAAAATTGCGAGGAAGATAAGAAAACGGCGAGGAAGAGGAGAAAACCGGCGAGGAAGAGGCGAAAACCGGTGATGAATAGAAGAAATACGGTGATGAGAAGAAGAAAATGCGAGGAAGATGAGAAAAAGTCGAAGATGATAAAAACGACGAGAACGATGAGAAAAACTATGACGAAGAGAAGAAAAACTATGAAAAAAAGAAATGAAAATGAGGAACAAAAGGCAGACTATGAAGAAGAGAAAAGGAAGAGGAAGAAAAGACAAACCATGCGGAAGAGAAGATAGAACGATGAGGAAAAAGAAACAGTGTGAAGAAGAGAAGAAAAACGATTAGGAAGAGAAGATAAAACATGAAGAAAAGGAGATAAAATGATGAGAAAGATAAGTATGAAAATAAGAAACACATTGGAGGAGACATGAGAAAATGATTAAGAGAAGAAAAACTATGAATAAGATAAGAGAAAATGATGAAGGACAGATTATGAAGTAAAGACAAAACTACGAAGAAGAGAAGAAAAATTATCAGGAAGAGAAGAAACACACTTTGAGGAAGAGAAGGAAAACTATGAAGAAGAGAAGTGAAACTATAAAATTCAGTATGTACGCTACACCACTTACAAAGTGCATGCAAAATTGTAACTCTCTACAATGAAAAATGCATTAAAGGCAAAATATTTTGTACTTAACTGCATTTGTCTCTTTGTCTCCCCTTAAATACAAAAGGAATTAAAAACAAAAGACGTAGAAGCGAATGTAAAATGTTAAACCTAATAAAATTACATTTATAATCTCATTTAATTAATACCTCTTAACTTGGTAAGAAAATCAAAGAATTGTTAGTGCTTTTCTATGTACTTTTAGACACAACATTTTTTTCTTATAAAAATGTACCTGTGGAAGATATAAGAGCGAGAGTATTTGAGAAAAACTGATTTCTCATGTTAAAGCCCTATATCCATTACTTCGTTTTTCGCATTGTATATGCTATATAACACATTTAAAGTATTTCACGTTCAGCTTGTGAATTAGTTGGGAAATGTAATTATTGCCTTGTTCGTTTCCAGTGACTTCAATGCACGTTTGTTGATCGCTTTAATAAAACGTAACGCTGCCTCAACTGCCGCTCGTGAACAAAACAAAACAAAGCAGCAGCGGGCAAGACAATTACCAGCCAGACGCGCCGCGGCCATAACGGTACATCGTGAGCCCCGACTGGCTGCATCAACAATGCTTCATTACACAGAAAAGTGAATATTTATTTCGCGCGGTCGCCATGTTGTCAGGAAAGTAGGGCGAAAGCGAGAGACACGAGCCTGACCTGGTGGCGCGGCCGGGTAACGAGGCCACGACCCACATGCGGAGAGACCCTCCTTCCTGATCCTTGTCGACCAAACGATGATCATTCTGCAGGGATCAGTTTTCTGAGGTGTGTTCTGGAGTGGGTGGCTGGCAAGAAATTCTCTCGTCACCCATTAGAAAGTGTGTCTTCTCTTAAGTCTTTCCTTTGTTGGTGTGTCCACATGGTCAAGGAGCTGTTTTAGTTCTGTATTAATTTGTAGGACTCCAGAGTGAGAAGCCAGCGAGATAAAATTGTCCGATTATTATTTATTTATGTATTTATTTATGTGCGATTAGCAGCCATAGGCCAATAATAGCCAGGGTTGTTGTAATTTAACCCGACCCAAAAAAACCATCAATAAAACCTTCAATAAAACCCGACACAAAACCCAAAAAAAAACATATATTTATTTCTCGTAATTTAATCAACATACAAAATATTACAAAAAGGTGCATCATATTTATTTACTATAACAATTTGTCAGGAAAGTTATTAATTAGGTAATGTTTCATTATAAAGAAAAAATTACTTTCATCAACACGGTGTTTTATTGTAGAATGGTATTAATATTAACTACATCACAATTCAGTCCTTCTTAACATGCAGAAATCTGTAGATCTTCACTAATTTCTCAGCTTTTTCCTCTCCTAACTTATTTCTTAACTTTGACCAAACAAGCCCATAGGTGGAGAAGATTCTCTCAATGGATGCAGTGCTGGCAGGGCAAGAAATTAAACTTTTCACAAAGCTAATAAATCCTGTTGGCAAGTTCCCCTTTTTTGTTGTTTTCAATTCCATTATTTTCCACCATTTTTTGGACTGAACTGTTGTACAACTGCGTCAGAAAACATAGTAGCAGGAAAATAATCAGAATCAGCAATCCTAAAAGACATAACACTTGTCACCCACTCTGGATGAATCTCTGTGAGCCAATTTTCTGCACTTTCCTCTTGATCTGCAGTTATTCTTGCCCCTCTGAATCTTGGATCTAACATATTAGCAAGATAGTGGAAGGGCAGGCTGCCAACTTAAGAATATTTAATAATAATTTACCAATCTTTGCTTATTTAATTTACCAGTTTTTGCTCATGAAGTAGTTCTTAGAATATGTTGGTTTTCTGAATCACTTAGTCACGAAATTGAACTATTTAATACCCATTAGAGAAAAACCCAATAAAACCCATAAAAACCAATTAAACCCATAAAAACCCAGTAAAACCCACTGGGTTGTGTCTTTTTTTAAATACCCGGATTTTTCTCAACCCTGATAATAGCCCAGCAGAATTGACACAATAATGCAGTATTATGTATTGAAAACAATATTTACAATGACTAGTACTCTTTTACTACGTCATACTACTTTTGACCAATAAAACGGTACAAAAGGACGTGTTTCAACCAATCATGGCTGCTTATCGCACAGTTTTATCATTTCCCTAGCATTTGTTTAATTTTATCGCTTCCCTAGAATTTGTTTTATCACTTCCCCAGCATTTGTTTCTTTGTTTGCCAACATTTCAAACTGCAAATTCTTTACAGTATTATAAAACATGCTTTACGATCGTCATTTGTTTCCCGCAAAGATAGTCAACTGAAAATGGCGGCTCCGTTCAAACGTTTTGGTGAAAGTAACATTAGTGACATGGAATTTTAGTAAGTCAATTAATATCTATTTTATTCTATTAGAGTACTTTAGTTCTTCTAATCTTTGTATACTTTCTTCTATTTTTATTACGTCACTACCATTTGTTTCTTTGTTTGATAACATTTGAAACTGCAAATTCTTTAAGTTTTCCGTTATTAATTGTTAAGAAACGCTTATAATACAAATTTAAGATTATGTGCAGCACATGTTTCCCGTTATTAATTGTTAAGAAGCGCTTACAATACAAATTTAAGATTATGTGCAGCACACGTTTCCCGTTATTAATTGTTAAGAAGCGCTTACACTACAAATTTAAGATTATGTGCAACACACGTTTCCCGTTATTAATTGTTAAGAAGCGCTTACAATACAAATTTAAGATTATGTGCAGCACATGTTTCCCGTTATTAATTGTTAAGAAGCGCTTACAATACAAATTTAAGATTATGTGCAGCACATGTTTCCCGTTATTAATTGTTAAGAAGCGCTTATAATGCAAATTTAAGATTATGTGCAGCACATGTTTCCCGTTATTAATTGTTAAGAAGCGCTAACAATACAAATTTAGGATTATATGCAGTACACGTTTTCCATTATTAAATGTTAATAAGCGCTTACAATATAAATTTAGGATTATGTGCAGTGCACGTTTTCCATTATTGAATGTTAAGAAGCGCTTACAATGCAAATTTATGATTATGTGCAGCACACGTTTTCCATTATTAATTGTTAAGAAGCGCTTACAATACAAATTTAAGATTATGTGCAGCACGTTTCCCGTTATTAATTGTTAAGAAGCGCTTACAATACAAATTTAAGATTATGTGCAGCACATGTTTCCCGTTATTAATTGTTAAGAAGCGCTTACAATACAAATTTAAGATTATGTGCAGCACATGTTTCCCGTTATTAATTGTTAAGAAGCGCTTACAATACAAATTTAAGATTATGTGCAGCACACGTTTTCCATTATTAAATGTTAAGAAGCGCTCACAATACATATTTAGGATTATGTGCAGTACACGTTTTCCATTATTAAATGTTAAGAAGCGCTTACAATACAAATTTATGATTATGTGCAGTACACGTTTTCCATTATTAAATGTTAAGAAGCGCTTCTAATACAAAATTAAGATTATGTGCAGCACACGTTTTCCGTTATTAACTTCACACTATAATCAAACAAGAACCTAACTTACATACCTAATGCCTTAATCATTTTGCTGATAGTTAAATTCTGTGTACTTTATAGGCTATAATAAGCGCAGACAATGTTGTACGTGTTTTAACATTGTGAAATCTTAGCCTCAACTGTACCACCCCTACTTGTCTGTTAAATTTATCAGCGGGAATGTTTGACAAGAAAGCGAAAGGCTATTCCACCAATTTAGCTGTTATCCCGTTATTCGTAAATTAAATATATGTCAATTTTAGAGGTGTAACACAATTTTAGCACATGAAATCGCTCTAGTTCTCAATGAAATTATGTTTTATGAATTAAAGGAAACTAACTAATTTCCAGTTCTCAAGAAAAATACTTATAAATAGTTGATGGAACAGCCCCCATATGTTCGATGCTATTTTCTTAACCTGAAATCCTCTGTAGAGATATACTGTTATTGGCGTGCTAAAGATATGTCTGGAGATAGTCGTCATTTTCCTGGCATTCAGATACCAAGTAAAGACACCCTGTGTACCAGGCATTACACCGCCTATTCCGTGACACTCGGAAATGATAGCGAAGTGGGAGGTACAAGCTTTCATTGAGGATGTCTGGCAGCGAATGTTTATGTTTACACGTAAATCTGTCCGGTGTTTGTTACAACAAACTGAACTACCAATTGTATCACTGGATGAAAGTAAGAAGTTGCGTGTTTTTACAAATAAAAATTATGCAGGAACTGAAGCCAGATGCTGGGAAGCACGTAAATTATTGCATGCAGTTCCGGAGTTTCGATCACAGAAACAGTCACCCTTGACGGTGCAGTGGCCAGACCCGGCCAAGAGTGATAAAATCCTTAACATGGCGACTTCCAGGAAAGAATTAAAGCTGTGGGTTCCGTGTCCTAGATTTTTGGCATGTAAAAGAACCCTGTCCCTGAGAGAAGACCATGAGCAAAATTTGTCGGCCATTTCCTCTAATTATGTTGCAAAAACGTATAATCAAAATTTGTTTGAAAAGGCGACTGGATCATCCAACAAATTTGATCCATTCCGAATTTAATGTTTTTAGAATTGACCAAATTTATAAATACTCTTTAATGAAATTCTGTCATAAAAATAGAATGAAATTTGTAGCTCAGCCACATGCTCATAATACAAGACGAAATGAAATTCTTAAATTAGTTGAACCTAAATGCATCACATCTGCTGGTTTACTACACAGTACAAATTATGGTCCACGTCTATATAATTCGATAATAAAATTTCATCCAGAATTGACTACTTTAAGCAATGAAATTTTCAGATCCAGAATTAAAAAATTTATATGACAGACTTCCCTGTATATATATTATGTACCATGTATTGTAAAACAAAATTATTTCTATCCTAAGTGTATTTTTCTATTTTATCTTGGTTACTATATCAACATGACCTGCACTAATTATACTACTAATAATAATTTAATATTAATCCATCAATCTCAACATCGTCTCTTTTTTTCACTCAGTTATTACTAGTATTATTATTTACTAATTTTATTATCATCTTTATGTGAGCTTTTTTATTAAGTATTTTGTCTACAAAGTATGTATATCTATGTAACGGAACTGTCCCCGAACACGAGCTTTGCTCTTTCGGGGTATTTTAATGTAACGTTTTTATGTATATGTTATTATTAAATAAAATCTAAATCTAAATATAATGTAACATACACACAGAAAAATAAGCACTAAATCAAAAAGAAAAATCAAGAATAAAATGTAAATTTTCGAGGACAGTAACCTAGCATCCTCATAAACATCTAACTCACACTTGACTAACCTAAACTAACCTGACTTAGTTTTAATTTATGTAAGTTTAGGTATCAGATTTAATAAAGAATGGAAATTACCAATTACCAATTTCTGGCCCACGTTGAATTTCCATGCTGAGTAACCTATGTAGTCGAAAGCGTCGTTAAGTAAATACTACTGCTTCCATTCTAGAGATGAAGCATGATTCGGCATAAGTAACAAAACTAAGAAAATGCCTAATATCAGCAAGTGTTAAATTTCCTTGGTAACCAAATAAAATGAAGAGGTGCCTATTTTCAATACTCAATGAATTAGCCATTCTCGAGGTATAGAAATTTCACACCTAACCTTGCGTTGAAATCTCCTAGAAACAAGTACCGCAATTTCCTGGACATCATATATATGTATACAGGGTGTATCACGAGGTATTGACTGTCACTTACGGAGCTTATTTCTGAAGACATTTTGAGCAAAAAATGTCATATAAACATTTGTCCTAATCTCAATATTTTCACAGTTACATTAATTTGAAGTTGTTAGTAAAATACATTTTTTCTTGTTTCAAGGGTGAAAGAATATTACAAATAGAGAATGAACTATTTAGACGTATCATTTCTTTAATTGGCTAGTGTTCTGAAGCTAAAAATGTGTTGTTAATTGCTTTGTACAGATATTGTTTTTCATTTTTTAACTAAACATTACATAATTCTTACGCACTTATCACAAAAATTGTTACAAATCATACGACTTTAGGGACTTGATTCTTTACAGTTTAATTATGCACCCTGATGTACAGTCTTGAAGAATTTACAAGAGTAGCGTGATTTGTAACAATTGTTGTGATAAATGCGTAAGAAAAATGTAATTTTGTAGTTAAAAATGGAAAAAAAAATCTGTACGAAGCAACTATGGAATTGACAACACATTTTTAATAAATCTAATAAAACAAATAGATATATACATCATAACCTAAGATAAATAAATTATATCACTGACACCACAAATCAATATGAAAGTCCACTGCAAGAATGATGGATGTCACTTTCTTGTCGAAAATGAACCAAGATTGTCAATGCATAGCTTAAGACATATAGAATGTACATAGAGAGTTATATGGCATTAACACTGATAGTCATTGTCCAGTAATGATCGGAAAATCACAGTTAAGCTTTGAGCGCTAAGCATTTCAAACTTTCAATTGCTTCTCCTGCAAAATGTATTCCAAATGACATCCATCATTCTTGCAGTGAACTCTTCATATTTTATTATATTGAACTGCTTAAGTAAACAACTATATTCAAAATGCAACAACGTCACTACTCAAAATTAATAAATTTAAAGGAAATCAATGCAAAAATAGTTATAAATATTCACGTGAATAACCCAAAGAACAAGAATAAATACCAGAATAATACATGCCATGTTGAGTATACGAATAAAGATATAGGGTGCTATTCATAGACATTTCGCTAGCCCGGGCTACGAGCGTGCTAAACAGGATTCATATCATATCACATCGCTGACTCTGGTTTATGAATACGAAAAGCGTTAGTTCGCTGATCATCCACCGAAAGCCCGCGCTAAGAATGTCTGTGAATACGGCCCATAAAGTATAAGCAGCCGTAAAAAGGATTAAAAAATTAACGTATATATAGTTAATCATAATCAACCAACCAAATTATTTAATAGTCTAATTTCACCTAATAAATTCAATGAAGGCGGAGCAGCTATATTACAAGATCTTGTTAAAAATCATCATATAGTTATTCTAGGTATAAATCCCAATAAACCCTTTCAGAATACTAGCTAATTAAAGAAATTATACTCCTGAATAGTTCATTTCTTATCTGTAATATTATTTTATCATTAAAGCTAAAGAATAGGAGTGTATTTAAACTCCAAACTTTCTTGGGGAGAGCATGTTGATAATGTTACGGGTAAAGCATGGAGGGCACTTCACTTTATTATGAGAATCTTGAGAAAGGCTAGCCCCAAATCGAGGGAAATAGCATATCTAACGTTAGTGCTACCGTTAATGGAATACGGAACTACGTGTTGGGATCCCTATAGAATATATCAGATAAATTCCTTAGAAAGAATCCAGTATAGGGCAGCTAAATTTGTTAAAGGTAAAAGAGAAGATGGAAACGATACGATAAAAGAACTTAAATGGGAAACTTTGGAAAACAGACGTAGGAAAACTAGAATAACATCATTGTATAGAGCACATCTAGGTCAGAAAGCATGGGTAGACATAACGGCTCGGTTAGAAAAGCCAACGTACTATGGTAGAAACGATCATGATTTTAAAATCAAATGTAGGAAACAGAAAACGGATGTAGGTAAATTCTCATTTTTAAATAGAACTATAAATGATTGGAATGACCTACCTGCAGCGGTCTTTGAGGGCTGTCCTTCCTTAAGGAGATTCAAGAATAATTTAAAAAGTTGTGTATAAAGTGAAAATTAAAATTAAGGTGACATTTAACATTTAATTTTTTAAGGTGACATGTATTTATCTAGCCTGACGAGTTACTTCCTTGGTTTGAATTGTAAATTATTTAAAAATAGCGTGTAAGAGGGCCTTAGACTAGAAATGTTTAGTTTAAATGTAGTTCTGTTTATAAGTATGCATAAGGATGTAATTATTTGACTTATTTGAACTGTTGTATCAGTGAAGCGAGGTGAGTCAGTGGAGTTATGGTTTTACAGTGCAGTGAATAGTTCCGATCAGTGATAATTTATAGCGTCAATGAAATGTGTTCTATAGTGTCAGTGAAATGTGTGCTAAAGTGTCAGTGAAATGTGTTACAGAGTGTCAGTGAAATGTGTCCTAAAGTGTCAGTGAAATACGTCATAGTGCCACTACAGGGAGTGAGATGAGAGTAAAGTGAAAGACTATTGAAACTTATGTAGGACCTATACATAATTATGTAGGTTGTGTTGTAAAATTAGGTATTTTATTTTATGTTTTATTATTATTGTGTTAAATTGTATTGTGTATTCTTATTGTATTGTGTATAAAATTGTATATGTGTTGTAAATTGTATTGTGTATTGTAGATTTTATTGTGTATTGCTTATCATTTTATTGTGTATTGTTAATATTGTATATACCACTGCCACCGGGTGCTTGCCCACTTGCAGTGCAAATAAATACATACATACATAATGATATGTTACAAATAACTTCAAATTAATGTAATTCTGAAAATATTCAATTTAGGACAAGTGTTTATATGGAATTTTTTGTTCAAAATGTCTTCGGAAATAAGTTCCGTAAGTGACGATAAATCCTCGTGAATCACCCTGTATATATTATAAAAGGGGCATGTGAATATCACTGTATAGTCTACCATAAAGTGGAGAAACGTTTCTTGCATGCATATTGGGATGCCTATACCATACCAAACTTCACCAGAAGTTCAGCGATATCCCTATCAATATCCGCTCCTTGTGATCCTCTGTACCAGCTTGATAGGTTTGTAACATGGTTACTGAAACATCTTGCATGACACCACTTCTGCTTCGCCGTTGAAAGATGCATTCGCGTGTGTGTGCACAAGAAAACGGCATATTGAGTTTTTCATTATGATGGTATAGAGCAGTAGTATTCAATCTATGGTACGCGTACCCTACGGGTTACGGGGGTACGCGGCGTTGTATCAAGGGGTACTAATCTTACTGATTACGTATGTAAAAATGCTGACATATTGATTTTATTATACTTGTTGATAGTTATTGCCAGGCTTCGAAACTTTGGACCCGATACAATAAGTTTACTGTGCTTGTACTATAGGTTGTTGACTCGCTGCAGGTAGTGAAAGGTAGAGATGAGTTGAGATCGGTATGGCATAGTTGCGCCCCGCGGTCAATTGGGAGGCCTAGGCATGGCATAGTTGCGCCCCGAAGAAATCGGGTAGCAGAATGGACATGGCATAGTTGCGCCCCAAAGAAATCAGGTAGCAGATGGGACATGGCATAGTTGCGCCCCGAAGAAATCAGGTAGCAGAAGGGACATGGCATAGTTGCGTCCCGATCGGGCATAGTACACACGAAAATGATTGTCATAATATAAACAAATTACTTAAAAATATTACAGTGATAGCTGCATTGAAATCAGGTAGGCCTAGCATATGATCAATTTTGCTATTTAAAATAACACTTTTTTATCAATCACACACAATAAATGAACTGCATTTTTTGTTTGTACATCGATATCTTAACCCTACGGTACAAGGTTTCGAAAATTGAAACTTAGAACTATTGTGAATTATTAACTCTTTATCCTTTTCACTAAACTTTAAATTAACCTCACTATACGCCACAGACGGTGTGAAAATCACTAATAAAATGTCAAGACTGCTAAGGCCCCATATTCCAACGGCTCACTCATTTGAATGTGTTAGTTAATAAAGTACTGCCAACTTCATGGTGTTCATTTTAACGGTTTCGATAATGAATATTAAATCGAACAAGAAATCAATAAGGTTGGTTGATCACGAGGCTCAAGTTTCCGTAGTGTCTTTTTCTCTACATATTTCATCGGGGCGCAACTATGCCATGCCCCTTTTTACTACCTGAGGGGAACGGAGCGCAACTATGCCTATAAAACAGGGACCCTTTTTTATCTGCTGCATCTTATCTGACCGTGGGGCGCAACTATGCCCTGCCCGTTGAGGTAACAACGTTGCTATTTAGAGTAGAGTACGGTAGTATGGGGAAACACACATGTACATTCTGAAAGTAAATATACATTACACAATGCCAATGTCAAGAGAATACGAAAAGCATTTATTCTCCTGTCCTTTATAAGAATTTGTGATTAATTATACACAGTGTTAATGGTGGAAATAAACATGTATCAATTTTAATATCTTCATATATCCTATTGGTCGTATTTAGAAATTGCAGTTACAGTACCGAATTGCAATGTACTACAAGATACATTTTCAGTGTCTCAAACGTAAATCTTTTTCGGTTATCTGCCAAACGCAGATTGTACTGTGAAAAACTGCGCTCTACGTCACATGACGTGATAGGAGAAAACGAAAAAACCTAACATCATTGCAGTCTCTAAGAGACAGTCCTTTATTCTCGGGTGACTCTGTGTCCGCCGTGGCGAGAACGTGACTCGCGAGACATTGTGGGTCGCAGTTATAGCTGTGCATTTCGCTTGCTTCTAACCTCCACCAACCCCCACCCTCTCACTCACTGGAGTCAAACTCCGTTCCATTTGTATTTGTCTCTGACCTGCGAGTGGCATATGTCTGTCTCGAAACCATGTACGAAAGTTCCAAGTAGATGGGAGGACGCATTTATTTGCTGTCAATATGATGAGAATATTAAATGTATGATTTGTTCACAAGTATTACGAGGAAAACGGTTGTATAACAAAACGGCATTATACTACATGTTACTGATGAAACATTAAAAGGTTAAGTGTTACTGTTGTTATCATCATCATCATCATCATCATCATCATCTTCATCTCTGTACGTCAACCCTTTTTCAGCAGATGTACGAATAATGCGGTTAGCTCTTCAATTTGAACTCACTGATTTACAATGTGATGTTAAATGAAAGCTAGATGTAAAGACTTGACAAATGTTGAACTTTCAAATCTTTGCCAAAAAATAAATATCCGAAACTTCGTTCTTTCGCTTGCTCTGTTGAAGCCATGTTCTCTACAACTTACGTTTGTGAAAAATTATTTTCAACAATTAAAATAGTAAAAACCAAATTTAGATCACGACTGACAGACAAATACCTTCGTGATCAACTACGACTGGCAGTAAGTGACATAATTCCTGATTTTGAAACTTTGTCGCAGAGACATTCTGAAGACAGTTAATTTTAGGTTGTGATAATGTGTCCTATGTTTTCTTGTTCATTTCTTTCTTCGTTACACGTACTAAACATTAGTTTGAAGCCTTTTACTGTATAAAATTATATTTAAGTGCTTGACGTAAGGAAAATGAAAATCCGTTAATAAGTCAGACAGTTGCTTCACTTCCCCTTCGGGTGTCTGCCTCCCTCCATAGGTGCTATGCACGTTGCAGGTTACACAGTGGCTCGGCGCACGATTACATTTTCGCCACTGCTGCTCTATGTCTACTAATTTGCTATTTAAATTACACAATGTTCCATATCCGTTATTTTTACATAACATTGATTTCCACTCCGGTTTTACACGTTCAGTAACCGGTGTACTTGGTGTCTCATTAATTCTCTGTGTCATTTCCACAATTAATTTGAGGGCTTCCGGCATCTCTTGCTCCGACTTTTCTAACCGTGTAATAGTTTCAGACACAGTTTGAAAATAGATTTGTATGAAAACCAAATTATTCGTCAGAACCTTCAAATCTAGAACGTTTTTCTTTGCGTACGTTTTGGCATTCATTCTACAGTACTCCACTCACTGTAGTCTACGCTTACCACTATACTCAGTACGCCGTTATGCGGATTTCCCACTGAACTGCTCTATTGGGTCCGAAGTCTCGAAGCCTGGTTATTGCATTGTATTATAGTTTATTTTGCAATATCAACTCTTGTTTTTCCTTGCTTCAATACCATTTTGCGTAAATTATTATTATTATTATTATTATTATTATTATTATTATTATTATTATTATTATTATTCATAGGTTAAGGGTGTTTGAGAATAAGGTGCTTAGGAAAATATTTGGGGCTAAGCGGGATGAAGCTACAGGAGAATGGAGAAAGTTACACAACACAGAACTGCACGCATTGTATTCTTCACCTAACATAATTAGGAACTAAAATCCAGACGTTTGAGATGGGCAGGGCATGTAGCACATATGGGCGAATCCAGAAATGCATATAGAGTGTTAGTTGGGAGACCGGAGGGAAAAAGACCTTTAGGGAGGCCGAGACGTAGATGGGAGGATAATATTAAAATGGATTTGAGGGAGGTGGGGTGTGATGATAGAGACTGGATTAATCTTGCACAGGATAGGAACCGATGGCGGGCTTATGTGAGGGCGGCAATGAACCTTCGGGTTCCTTAAAAGCCATTTGTAAGTAAGTATTATTATTATTATTATTATTATTATTATTATTATTATTATTATTATTACAGCAATAACTACAACAATAATAATATATTTTTAGTACATCAATCATAGTCTTTTGTTAATTTACATATAATGGCAATGCAGTTTGGGGGTACAAATATATTTTGAGGGTACGCTAGCAAATAGATTGTATACCACTGGTGTAGAGCAGATTCCCACATGTTCATCTTCTCGCTCTCAAAACGATCCTTCAGTTTTAGGACAACTCAACAGCTATTCTATCGGAGAAGATGACATTGCGGCACCTGTCAAAAGGAAAGTCCTCGTTGAAAAGTAGTTGAAATGCTAAATTAATTTTCACCTTTACAAACCAGTTAGCGTGGGTAGCCTAAATTACCTCGGAAAGTAAATTCCGTGTAAAAACTTGTTTGAACGCGCTAAAATACGGTTCAGCGCCTACTTCAGCATTCCAACAAATAGTTCAGTCGGTACGCCTCTATTCCTTTGCAGTCTGACTACTAACACCACTATTATTACTACAGATACTACCAGTAATGTTACTTATGTGAGGTTCGTGGGTTCAAACCTTGCCATGATCGACGGATTTCAAAGGGATTATGCTGATCACACTCACGTTACTACAGCTTATATTACTGCCAACACCTCTACTGCTACTAACACTTATTATTATTATTATTATTATTATTAGTATTATTATTATTATTATTATTATTATTATTTATTTATTTATTTATTTATGTATTTACTGTTTCCTCTACTTCTATTAGGTCTTTTACTGCTAATAACATTTTATTATTATTATTGACAGTTTTCTCTACTACTATTACGTCTTCCACTGCTACTAACATTTCCTTTATTATTATTGACAGTTTCCTGTACTTCAATTAGGTTTCTACGGCTACTAACATTTCCCTTGTTATTATTATTGACAGTTTCCTCTACTTCTATTAGGTCTTCTACGGCTACTAACATTTCCCTTGTTATTATTATTGACAGTTTCCTCTACTTCTATTAGGTTTTCTACTACTACTAACACTTCTTTTATTATTATTGACAGTTTCCTCTATTTCTATTAGGTTTTCTACTACTACTAACACTTCTTTTATTATTATTGACAGTTTCCTCTATTTCTATTAGGTCTTCTACGGCTACCAACATTTCCCTTATTATTATTGACAGTTTCCTCTACTTCTGTTAGGTCTTCTACGGCTACTAACATTTCCCTTGTTATTATTATTGACAGTTTCCTCTACTTCTATTAGGTCTTCTACGGCTACTAACACTTCTTTTATTATTATTGACAGTTTCCTCTACTTCTATTAGGTTTTCTACTACTACTAACACTTCTTTTATTATTATTGACAGTTTCCTCTATTTCTATTAGGTCTTCTACGGCTACCAACATTTCCCTTATTATTATTGACAGTTTCCTCTACTTCTGTTAGGTCTTCTACGGCTACTAACATTTCCCTTGTTATTATTATTGACAGTTTCCTCTACTTCTATTAGGTTTTCTACTACTACTAACACTTCTTTTATTATTGTTGACAGCTTGCTCTACTTCTATTAGGTTTTCTACTACTACTAACACTTCTTTTATTATTATTGACAGTTTCCTCTACTTCTATTAGGTTTTCTACTACTACTAACACTTTTATTATTATTGACAGTTTCCTCTACTTCTATTAGGTCTTCTACGGCTACCAACATTTCCCTTATTATTATTGACAGTTTCCTCTACTTCTATTAGGTCTTCTACGGCTACTAACATTTCCCTTGTTATTATTATTGACAGTTTCCTCTACTTCTATTAGGTCTTCTACGGCTACTAACATTTCCCTTGTTATTATTATTGACAGTTTCCTCTACTTCTATTAGGTTTTCTACTACTACTAACACTTTTATTATTATTGACAGTTTCCTCTACTTCTATTAGGTCTTCTACGGCTACCAACATTTCCCTTATTATTATTGACAGTTTCCTATACTTCTGTTAGGTCTTCTACGGCTACTAACATTTCCCTTGTTATTATTATTGACAGTTTCCTCTACTTCTATTAGGTTTTCTACTACTACTAACACTTCTTTTATTATTGTTGACAGCTTGCTCTACTTCTATTAGGTTTTCTACTACTACTAACACTTCTTTTATTATTATTGACAGTTTCCTCTACTTCTATTAGGTCTTCTACGGCTACCAACATTTCCCTTATTATTATTGACAGTTTCCTCTACTTCTGTTAGGTCTTCTACGGCTACTAACACTTATTTTATTATTGACAATTGTGTCTACTTATATTAGGTCTTCTTCTGCTACTAATACTTCTATTGCTATTTTCTGTTGCTGATACTTAGAGATGGTAGGTTTTATCAATTTAAAATTAAAAATTTATCAATTTAAAAACGGATTTAGTAATTTATAGCATTTCTGATGTTACAATTTAGTATTTTTCAACGGTTTTGGATGTAATATTTCGTATGGATAGTGTGGTGGTAGAAATTCAATGTCATTAACTTGTTAACAACTGCATTTTCTAGATTTTCCAGTTGAAATTCTTGAAAATAATAAATGCAAGTAAAGTAATATATAAAATTAACAAAAATAAATATCAAGCAGGTCACATTCTTGTACTATTCATACTGTAAAAGAGGTAACTTGAAGGGGTGACCAGACTATTCGACAAAATGTAAGAACCTGTATGTAACGGTGCTTTTAGATAGATTATGTTTTTTTTTTACAAATTACTTAAAGCCTCATAAAATGTAATTCCGATCTTATTTCGCATAAACACACAAATTTCGCATTTTTCCTTCAATTTCGCAGTTTATCGCAGATTAAAAAACTACACTAATATACAGAGGTGTGAAAATTATTAGAATAATATTAATTTTAAAGGTTTTTTTAATAGTTCCTTCACAAATATTCATTGAATTGATGAATATTGGTATATAATATTACTATACTAATGTAGGATATATTTACTACTAACAATGCCGGAAAGCATTGTTGTACATTGGTATTTTTCTTATTTTACAATTGTTATGGGAATTCAGAAATTATTATATTATGTTGGCGGAATTGGAAACATAAAAAATTAAACAATGCTTTAAACAAATTGTTCTTTGCGTCTACATTGTTGTGAAGGTTCAAATGAACGTATACATCTGTTTTGTGCATATAATTTTTTATGTTTCCAATTCCGCCAACATAATATAATAATTTCTGAATTCACATAACAATTGTAAAATAAGAAAAATACCAATGTACAACAACGCTTTCCGGCATTGTTAGTAGTACATATATCCTACACCAGTATAGTAATATATACCAATATTCATCAATTCAATTAATATTTGTGAAGAAACTATTAAAAAACCTTTAAAATTAAGATTATTCTAATAATTTTCACACCTCTGTACTTAACGTGCTTTTAAACATAAAATTACTTATTTTGACAGCATCTGGGTACATTTCGCATTTATCGTGATTGCGAAAATCTTCCATCTCCACTGATACTTCTACTAATGCTACTGACACTGTTACATCGGCAGCTACACCGCCACTTTTTACACAATCTTTCGCTGCTGTTCGCACCAGTAGGCCTACTTAAACCCACACTGTACAGAATTTGTATTCACGCTAATACAGTATACGATATTCATTCCAGCCACGTATTTAGTCTGTCGCTTGTTTATTTGAACTTAAAGAGAATATCATATCAGACAATTGCTAGTTTTCTTTGACTTCTGTTGTGTTTGAGTACGACAACAAGGAAGAAAGTTCAAGCTATTCCAGTAGCATCGAGACAGTTCGCACCGGAAGAAGGGGTAATGACTTCGAGTCTTGTACAAGGCCATAGTAATTAGCAACACCTGGAAGGCTTATCTCGTGGTTGTGTTGTGTATCGACCACATATCTCTCAGCTGAGATAACGCTGGCTGAGGACTTGGAGGTGTCAGGTTTGATGTTGCGTGGAGACAATGGATACTTTTTTTTATTTTACTCTGCCATAATTCCAGAATGGCTCCTAGACTTTCTTGTTTTATTGTTCATTATGTGAAAGTGAAATTAAGTTTTTCTTCTTTCTTGAAGTAGGACTCAAGATCTCATATCAACAATCTTAACTCTCCTTTCTTTTTTTTTCTGCTTTCGTACAACGTTATATTTTCTATTAACTTCAAAGTTGTAATGTTATAGTCCTTTAAATTAAGCACCACATATTATTGTAACTTTTTCTTTCTGTACATTTCATGTGTAGTCATTATTTCATCATATGTAAGTTCACTAACCTGATCGATATTGATTTTATATGCAGTATATTTAAGTATTACTGTTAATATTGTTAGTACTGAGAAGAAACCGCCTAATGAAGGTTGCACTAGAAAGAAAGTAAACAGGAGAAAGATTTTGGGCAGAAGAAGATATCAGATGATAGACGACATTGAGATATATGGATCATATGCAGAGACAAAGAGTAAGGCAGAAAATAGGAAAGATTGGAGGATGCTAGGTTTTTCAGAAAATTATGGATGAATGAATTGGTTATGGTGTTCGTCATTGATTTGTGTAAACAATAGTGAATCATTAGCGACAAGCACATATGACAATATTAAATCAACAATAATACAGTGATAAACGGCTCTGATTGGTTGAGATTCAGCTGATTAATACACTCCACTCGAGAATTAATACACAAGTGAAATAATCGTTAAAATATCTCCAGTTAGTTTTTCAGAACCTTCTTTGTTATTATCTATACTTACTTAAAAATGGCTTTTAAGGAACCCGGAGGTTCATTGCCGCCCTCACATAAGCCCGCCATCGGTCCCTATCCTGTGCAAGATTAATCCAGTCTCTACCATCATCCTACCTCCCTCAAATCCATTTTAATATTATCTTCCCATCTATGTCTCGGCCTCCCCAAAGGTCTTTTTGCCTTCGGCTTCCCAACTAACACTCTATATGCATTTCTGGATTCGCCCATACGTGCTACATGCCCTGCCCATCTCAAACGTCTGGATTTAATGTTCCTAATTATGTCAGGTGAAGAATACAATGCGTGCAGTTCTGTATTGTGTAACTTTCTCCATTCTCCTGTAACTTCATCCCTCTTAGCCCCAAATATTTTCCTAAGAACCTTATTCACAAACACCCTTAATCTCTGTTCCTCTCTCAAAGTGAAAGTCTAAGTTTCACAACCATACAGAACAACCGGTAATGTAACTGCTTTATAAATTCTCTCAGATTTTTTGACAGCAGACTAGATGACAAAAGCTTCTGAACTGAATAATAACACGCATTTCTCATATTTATTCTGCGTTTAATTTCCATTTCGTACAATGTTCTAGTCACGGAACAAAATCATATACTTTGTATTTTCGGGATTTACTTTAAAACCTATCGCTTTACTTGCTTCAAGTAAAATTTCCGTGTTTTCCCTAATCGTTAGTGGATTTTCTCCTAAAATATTCACGCCATCCGCATAGACAAAAAGCTGATGTAACCCGTTCAATTCCAAATCATCTATGTTATCCTGAACTTTCCTAATGGCATATTCTAGAACGAAGTTAAATAGTAAAGGTGATAGTGCATTTCCTTGCTTTAGCCCGCAATGAATTGGAAAAGCATGAGACAGAATATGGCCGGACTTTGCTGTAAGTTTCGTTGAGACAAATTTTAATTAATCGAATTTAATTTCTTGGGAATACCAAATTCAATAAGAATGTTATATGAAACTTCTCTTTTAACCGAGTCATATGCCTTTTTGAAACTCTCGTTTTTTCTTCAAGATCAGTCGAAAACAAAAAATCTAATCAGTAGTCGATCTGTTACGCCTATTATATCTATATGACGGCTATTTAAGTTTCGATTTAAATTCATGTATTTATTTTTCAATAAACAATAATAATTTGAATGTAGAATAGTCTCCTGTACAGAATCTGCCCTTCAAGTCTCTAAGGGGTGATGCCAAATTGACCTGAATTAGAGGTAAATCTTCAATTTTCTGCTGATAGTCGTACCTGTTTCCGCCATATTTGCAGTCCAACGCGTTCCACAACTGACAAACTGTTCGTTATCACATGAAGTGTTCCACAATCAGACACGCAGTAAGCTCAACTGGATTGTGTTTATCCACGATAAGTTGCTTAACGCGTTCAGACTTGAAGATAAAGGCGGGATTGTTAATTTATCTGTGCTTGCGATTATGACATAAGCACGCAGCTGACTTTCTAACCGCAGAAGGATACAGCCTCACCTTGTCTCGGCCTGCTCTTTAATTGAAGCCAAGACCCCAGTGCTCAGTGGCATCCATAATTGCATTGTGCTGCGCTACTGGGTACTAATCCTCCACAAGTCTCTCGTTGTCGCTATTTTTATCAGTTTTGTTTGTTTTTACTATTAATTTATAAGATTGTTTCATGCTATCTTAAATACTGGATTTTCTGCCAAATTGGTCGCACGAAGAAGTAGTCCTGACAGTAGCGCCTATTTAATTAGTGTTGATGAATTACGATGCAATGGACAACAGAAATATTCTTAAACTAAAGATCAAGATCATACTATATCACACTCCCAATAAAATACTGTTGTTTCGAAAATCACATACAGTCAATTCTGGATATAGTGAACTCGGTTATAGTGAACATTCGGCTATAGTGAACCTAATATCAATACCTTAAAAACAATATACTTTACATACTTCCACTCGGTAGTGAGTTTTGGAATAATATTCTGGGGAAATTCCACAGATAGTAACAGTATATTTATATTACAAAAAAGAATAATTAGAATAATAGTAGGTACCAAATCTAGGGAATCGTGTAGGACTATTTTAAAAAAACTACAAATAATGCCCTTGGCTTGTCAGTATATCGTTTCATTAATAATCTTCCTCGTATGTAATCGTGAAAACTTTGTAACTAATTCAACATTTCGTAGCATAAATACACGTCAAAAAATGAATTTCATACTCCATCGGCAAGTCTATCGTGCTATCAAACAGGAGTGCGTTATATGGCAGTAAATATTTTTAATAGCCTCCCTATCGATATAAAAAATGAAACTCAAAACATAAAATTATTTAGGGCCAAATTAAAGAAATACCTGATTTCTCACGCCTTCTTTTCTGTAGGTAAATTCATGACATTCAATAACACTTCATGAAATTGATACTAAAACTATGTGTTGTACTAGTAGACTATATTGTAAATCTCGTCTGTATATATTTCATCTAGACTGTGACTATAAATTAAGATTTTATAATAGTATTAAGTTTTTTGACTTGTTTCATATTCTAGCTGTAAGCATGTATGAATACCATGGAATGTTCATAAATACAATACAATAAATCGTTGGTCCCGACCCGCATACATTAAAAAGTGCATTAATATTTCGGTTATAGTAAACCCTAAAAATTGAAGTTACAGGAGTTTTATCCTGACAAATTCTTATTTGAAGTCAGGCCTTCTTGTATAAATTTTAAAGAATGTGTTGAGAACAACATTCTAAGTTTCTTACTCCTTTAGTCAAAGGACAAAGGTAGGATTAGTGATTCCTAGACAATGAGCTTCACAATAAATCCAGGTAACGCATGTCAACCTTGTCTCACTCCACTGTCGAAAGGTTGCCATTCTGTTCTCAGGCACACTACTCTACTGTTATTTTTAATCCTCCGCCGTCAAAGGGTTGCCTTTTGTTCTCAGAAGCATTTCCATTAAGACGGATAGCGCCGAAACAACGGAAAATTAAATTGCCTTATTTTATTAAAAGGGGACGGACATTACGCCCAGAGATAAATGAAGGTAAGATTCCTGTGGCTTTCAAACTCCATCAACCCCCTTCAAGTTTCCAGTAAGTGACCCGGGAAATTCCAAGGCTGAGTACGCAGTCACACCATAACAGCGTTTGTCATTTCTACGTGATCAGTCTGTTTCTAGTGTTCGAACAGTGAATGTACCGTATAATAATGTCGAAGAGTGAAGTGTTTTTTTTTCTTTTGGAAGATAAGAGCAAATATTATAAGTGACCATAGTTTAAGTAAATCAATTGTGAGTAACAGTATACAGTGTAATCCATTCCACAAAAATGAAATATTTTAATTACTGTATAGTATTTTATTTTTTTGTTCACAATTTCATTCATTCCTGTCATTTAAGGTTCACGAGGATTTACTGTCCCTTACGGAGCTTATTTCCAAAGACATTCTAAGCAAAAAATGTCATATAGACATTTGTCCTAATCTCAATGTTTTCAAAGTTACACTAATTTGAAGTTGTTTGTAAAATACCTTTTTCCTTTAGTTTTAAGGGCAAAAGAATATTACAAATAGAGAATGAACTATTCAGAAGTATAATTTCTTTAATTGTGTAGTATTCTGAAGCTAAAAATGTGTTGTCACTTGGTTTTCAGAGATTTTGGTTTTCAATTTTTAACTAAAAATTACATCATTTTTACGCACTTAACATAAAATTGTTACAAATGATACAACTTTAGCAACTCGATTCTTTACAGTTTCATTATGCATCCTAATGTTCAGTCTTGAATAATTTACAAGAGTGGCGTGATTTGTAACAATTGTGGTAAATGCGTAAGAAAATGTAATTTTGTAGTTAAAAATCGAAAAAATAAAATCTGTATGAATAAGGTAACTATGGAGTTCACAACACATTTTTAACTTCAGAATATTATCTAATTAAAGAAATTATACTCCTGAATGGTTCATTCTTTATCTGTAATATTCTTTAACCTTAAAACTCAAGAATAATGGTATTTTACAAACAATTTCAAATTAGTATAATTCTGAAAATATTGAGACTAGAACAAATGTTTATACGACATTTTTTGCCTAGAATGTCTTTGGAAATAAGCTACGTAAGTGACGGTAAATCCTCGTGAATCACCGAGTAGGCCTACATGAAATAAAATACTATGATTGATATCCTATGCAATATTTGTTATTATTATTATTATTATTATTATTATTATTATTATTATTATTATTATTATTATTATGCACTATCACCTTTACGTTTTAACTTCACTCTAGAATATGCCATTAGGAAAGTTCAGGATAACACAGATGGTTTGGAATTGAACGGGATACACCAGCTTCTTGTCTATGCGGATGACGTGAATATGTTAGGAGAAAACCCACAAACGATAAGGGAAAACGCGGAAATTCTACTTGAGGCAAGTAAAGAGATGGGGTTGGAAGTAAATCCCGAAAAGACTAAGTATATGATTATGTCGCGTGATCAGAATATTGTACGAAATGGAACTATAAAAGTTGGAGATTTTTCCTTCGAAGAGGTGGAAAAATTCAAATATCTTGGAGCAACAGTAACAAATATAAATGACACTCGGGAGGAAATTAAACGCAGAATAAATATGGGAAATGCCTGTTATTATTCGGTTGAGAAGCTTTTGTCATCTAGTCTGCTGTCAAAAAATCTGAAAGTTAGAATTTATAAAACAGTTATATTACCGGTTCTGTATGGCTGTGAAACTTGGACTCTCACTTTGAGAGAGGAACAGAGATTGAGGTTATTTGAGAATAAGGTTCTTAGGAAAATATTTGGGGCTAAGAGGGATGAAGTTACAGGAGAATGGAGAAAGTTACGCAACACACAACTGCACGCATTGTATTCTTCACCTGACATAATTAGGAACATTAAATCCAGACGTTTGAGGTGGGCAGGGCATGTAGCACGTATGGGCGAATCCAGAAATGCATATAGAGTGTTAGTTGGGAGGCCAGAGGGGAAAAGACCTTTGGGGAGGCCGAGACGTAGATGGGAGGATAATATTAAAATGGATTTGAGGGAGGTGGGATATGATGGTAGAGACTGGATTAATCTTGCTCAGGATAGGGACCGATGGCGGGCTTATGTGAGGGCGGCAATGAACCTCCGGGTTCCTTAAAAGCCAGTAAGTAAGTATTATTATTATTATTATTATTATTATTATTACTATTATTATTATTATTATCATCAGTGGCGGCTCGTGGGTATTGAATTCAGGGGGGGCTGCAGACAAAAATAAAGAATGCAACTTACATTATTTAAAGATTAGTTCCATGAACCTTGTCTTGTAGGTCGCAAACTTTTCAATCATCTTCTTATTAAAATCCGATACGTCGTTTAACATAGTCTTTACAATGGAAAACATAGCTAATGCGGTCAGGCTGTCTTCTCTCATCGTATTTCTAAGATAGGATTTTACTCTTTTCAAACACGAAAAGCAATGTTCTGGTTCGGAAGTTGTCATTGGTATGGTGATAGCTATGCGTAGTAGTTTCACAACTTCTGAAAATGAGGCCTGCAAGTTCTCAGATAGAAGAAACTGCAAGAGCTTGACTGCGTCACTGATATTTCTGAATTCTTGTCTCTGAAACAACGCAATGAGTTCCGTTTTTAGTTTGTCTTTATCGAACATAAGAAAAGGCTTCACACATACATTTAGGTCATTTTTCAGGAAATGAGCTTTTGTAGCATTCAAATTTTTCTTGATACAGAAGAGAAGATAATATCAGATGATCTATGAACTGGAATCGGGTGTTAGCGTGTGTGATAATGAGGTCACACACTTCCTTGGCTGCCGCAACCCTTGTTTGAATCCCTTCGACCTTAAGACGCTTTTTAGGGTTTTCATTTTCACAAACCTCGCTGCTCAACTGTGCATTGTTCCGTATTGTCTGTATGGCATTAACAAAGCTTGATATGCAGAGTCGGCCTCGGTAGCATAGTCGGTTGCGGGTTCGATCCCGGCCCAGGTCGATGGCATTTAAGTGTGCTTAAATGAGACAGGCTGATGTCAGTAGATTTACTGGCATTTAAAAGAATCCTGCGGGACAAAATTCCGGCACACTGGCGACGCTGATATAACCCCTGCAGTTGCGAGTGTCGTTAAATAAACCATAATTTAATTTGTTTTATATGCAGATTTGAACCTTAAAAATATCTAACTGGCGATGTTGTAGTTGGTTGTATAATATATCTACATGATACATCAATAAATGAAAAAAAAAAAAAAAACAGCCAGAAATTAAATTCAGGATCTTCAAGAGTACGCACCAGGGCGCTTGCCTCATTTATTGTGATGTTAGACGTTTCAGATTCCATTATGGTTTGAAAACATTCTTGCAATGGCTCCTTCTTCTCATGAACAACATTTACTGTTCTTATTTTAAAACTCCATCTTGTTGCCCCAGCTGATGGAATTGTCTTTGAATAACATTAATCTAATACAGACTGTGTGGAGATGTAGAGAAGAAAGCAGGGATACTGGATAAATCAGCAAAAAATATGCGAGCCTTTGTGTTTTGTTTAGGGCTCTTTCCATTATGAGATTCAACTGATGGGCACTTAATTTCACATTTATCCTGAATTGTTAAGGTACTGAACTCAATAGACTGTAAATATTGTACAGAATTAAGCATTGTTACACTTGTTATACTCACAACATTAAAGAAAATGCATTTAAAACTGCGCGCTACTGACTAGCTGCTGTAAATTTTGCAGCGCGTGGAAACTCTGGATTCATGGCCAGGAGCAGCAGGGGGAGGGGTAAAACTAACGCGCAAAGCATCCGAGACGAGACTGGCAGCTCTAGGGTAGGAAGTGGCTTCACCAATAGTCCTTGTTTCTGGCTTCGCTCTGGCAGCACCAGGGGAGGAAGCGACTTCACTAACGATTGCGTGCATGTCAATGAGAACGAAATTTTAAAAAATTCGAGCCGCTAAATAGAGACTGTATAATAAATGTATTTCACGACATAAAACGAGACAAGAGCCACAAATGTCTGGGGGTGCTTGCAGCTCCGCAGCCCCCCTTCGAAAGCCGCCCTTGATTATTATTATTATTATTATTATTATTATTATTATTATTATTATTATTATTATTATTATTATTACTAGCCGTACCCGTGCGCTCCGCTGCACCTGTTAGAAATAAATATAAAGTAATTACATAATTAAAATAGAACGTTTGATCCAGGGAACAACTTGTACAACAGCGCAAGATAATCTGCTTCGCTCATTACCCAAATTTTTTGCATTGCATTTATTGCATATATATTTTACGTATTTTAACACGATTCAATTGAGCATAGTTAAAATCTGAATTATAAAATAATGGATTGCTAAGCTAACATACTATTACTGCATACTAAATCAATACACTCTCGTTGTTCGTTAATTATCTGAGATTAAAATGAGTGTACATAAATATTATTTTAAGAAATACAGAAAACGAATGTACAAAATAGCCTACCAAATTTTCTGTGCATAAGAAGCTATTTTAATCTTACCTGTCCTCGATTTATTCAGACGTTACTGTAATAACATTATAGCATTATGTCCATCTAGAGAAACTACACTTTCCAATGGTGAAATAATAATTAATTATACAAATCGGTTAATTTAGCTTCTGATATTACTTCATAAAAACACAAAGACATTCTCTGTAGGCTATGTTTAATAGCTTTCGATTGTTGATGTCCAAGGCCCCTGTTTCGATTGTTGTTGTCCAAGACCCCTTATAGACGTAGTCATTTGTTAATTCGTTGCACCGTCTTAAATGGCGTTATTTTAATTTTAAAACTCATTTATTTTATTAAATATCAGTCCTATCAAAATTTTGTAAAGAATAAAACTTATCGGCAATCATTTTTAAAGAAACTTTTGTTATGTAACATTTTTCACAAAAATCAATAATAAGCGAGGTATTTCGATTTATTTATTTCAGGCCCCCTTATAACCCCCCCTTTTAAATAAAGTATTTTGAATGCCATATAGCCTAAAATCTAAGTTACAACGAACTTAATTTATATTCCAATTTTCATATAAATCGGTTCAGCCATTATCGCGTGAAAAGGTAACAAACATACAGACAGACATACAAACAAAAATTTCAAAAATGCGATTTTCGGTTTCAGGGTGGTTAATTATATATGTTGGGACCAATTATTTTTGGAAAATCGAAAATTACCAGAAAAATTTCGGCTACAGATTTATTATTAGTATAGATTATCATCATTATTATTATTATTATTATTATTATTATTATTATTATATACATGATGCACACAAGCTGGACAATACGGCGGGTTGATGTGCGCATGGCGAAGTGTTCAAGACTCGATCAACATCTAATAAGACGCTCACAAGCAAGGTCGCGAACTTGAGGGAGAGGGGGATGCCGCGCAAGGTCGTGACGCAGGGACAGCGGGTCGGAAGAAAAAGCTTAATTGTTGTCATTTTATCAGTGTCCCGATTTGTATGCCTCGGCTCCCATCCTCGTTATGACTTTTTTTCCCCTGAATTGGGGTCATGCCACCGGCGTTATACCGAGATGAAGTGCATCCACGCAGCGTTCGTGCCAAATGTCAAGAGAAAGGTTGACAGACTTTCGTTTTCACGGCTTCCTGTTCTGAGTGGAAATGCAACTCATCCCGTATTCAGGAGACGCGCGCCTGTCTCCCTCAGCATGTTACACTGTTTTGCGCACATCTCTGTTGCATTACCATACCGGACAGTTTGCCAGATCTATGTCTCGAATACAATATTCTGTAGCTTTCTATTGTACGTTTTGTTTATCAAATTTACTTTTACTATCGAGACGACTTCTAATCTTTCTGCCAGAACGAGGAAACCATTATAAATTCCAATCATGTTGGCCGAAACCGAGATTTGAACCCGAAACCCACAGAATGCTAGCCTATACGTGTTCTTTCGAAAGATGGGACATGACTTGGAAATACAGCGCTACGCTGCCAATTTAGGCGACCACGCTATAAGCTGATGCCACCTAACATCTGACGTTAAACATTGGTTGAAAATTGACACGAAGATATGAAACGACACAAAATAAAATGCGAACCGCATTAATGCTGCATAACAAATGGCGTCAAGAGAGCTATTGAGCACTCTCCACGTGGGAACTGGAAATTTTGCAACTCAACCGTTGTTACCATAGCAACAGACCTCCCACGTTATGTGATATTTAGTTGCTTTTTCGATCACAGCGCTAATGTCATGTCCCATCTTTAGAAAAAACAGGTATAGTGTCTCACCACTAAGGTACCCCGCTTGTTTCCCATTTAAGATGAATTGAAAGTTTTCTTCTTTGTTTATTGATATATGTCTATTTGCTAGTAACTTAGATTAGACCTATGGCAAAATGAATAATGTGTTCCAAGAAAACCGCTGTAGGTAGTTATTCTGAAGAGAATAATACTCCTATTTAGAAGAAATACGAAAAATATAGAATATATCAGAAATCGATGATCAGAGTAAAGCTACTTGTACACGATCAATTCTTTTTTTCAGTTCAATACTTTACAAGAAAACTTGTCAAAGATTGATCAATATTGAAAGAGATTTGTCAAAGACTGTTTCATATTGCTAGAGATTTGACAACATTTTAAAACATGTGCTTCAAGTTCAGTGTAATCCATGTAAGCCTACCTACCAAATATTGCAACATAAAATATGTATAAACCCTTTGGAGAATAACTAGGGTAATTATACAAAATAATATTTCTGTTACTTAAGGAGAAGACGGGTGAAATGTTGGTCATTTTCGGTAAAAAAATTGCATTTTTGTTTTTTTTTTCGTGAAAAATGTATCAGCACTCTTTTATTTATATGTTGAGCAAGTTTCAGTGCTCTGCTTGGAAGCAAGCATAAAAATTGCGTCACATTTAAATGGCTGCACTCTTGAATTTGAATTCCTTGGAAACTTTATAAGCTGTTCTTTTTTCAGCACATTTCGTCACACTAAAAATATAAAGACAACATTTTAAAGCTAGGAATGTTCTATATACTGTGGTTAATAAAACGTTTTAACATTTATTGATAAAGTAAATACTTTCGAATTTTTTTACTTGGTTATTTAACGACGCTGTATCAACTACGATGTTATTTAGCGTCGATGGGATTGGTGATAGCGAGATGAGGCCGAGGATTCGTCATACATTATCTGATATTTGCTTATGGTTAGGGAAAACTCGGAGAAAACCCAACCAGATAATCAGCCCAAGAGGGAATCGAACCCGCGCCCGAACGCAACTCCGGATCGGCAGGCAAGAGCCTTAGCTGACTGAGCTACGCCGACGGATTTTTCGAAATTAAATAATAAAACATATCGATGGTGTTCAACAGCAACCTCGTATGTCAAAATATCCAATTTTACAGAAGGACCAAAAAAAAAAAAAAACATTTTAATAGGTATCTATATAACAAACAAAAATACCTGACATAAGAAGGTATTGAAATTTTTTCTTGTAAAGCTTGCATCCATGCCTGGACATAAGATGTGTTTGAAGAATATCCGGAAAGATTTTTTATGGGGATAAAATGAAATCTCTCTCTCTCTCTCTCTTTCTTTTTTACATACAAGGTTTAACTTTTGAAGTTGCATATATATATTATATACGGTATATATTTTTTTCTCTATTTGTAGATAAGTTCTGGATACTTCTAACCATATCAGAGATATTAAAAAAAGAATCATGTATGAAACTTAAATTTTGTAAGGGGAGATAGATTTTGGAAAAAAAAATTAAATTATAATAACTCAAAACCCGTTCATTTGCAAAATTACTTATAGGAAGGGGATGAAGTGTACAAAATATTAAATCTCTACCTTAAAAATTGTAGGAAATATAAATTTTACCCATCACAAAAAATACGATTAGACTGGCAGCATGTTGCATTGGACATTTGTTACCTATAATGAAACTAAAATCTGTCCATTCTTATTATTATCATTAATTTTTCTAAATGGATTTACAAAACCTCTAATGGCAATTACATTAATATTCTCATTGTAGAAATATATTTTAGATTTATATTTTTTTTTCTCCCTGTAACATAGTCCTAGTAAGCTTATATTAAATTAATTTTCATCATTTTACTGGCTAACTCAAATCTTAAATTAATTATAATTAATTGAATTAAATTACCTCATAAATTAAGTTACTACTTTACCTTATAGGTTTATCTAAATTTAAATAAATATGTAGTCTACTAGTCTTTAAAACTTTAAAACTTAACTGAAGAATATAGCTGGAGAACCTTTTAAGTGTAGTGTAAATATTTGTAATTTAAATATGTATTGTATTGATTAAGGCTGGTTGAGTGGAAGAGAAGGCCTTATGGTCTTAACTCTGCCAGCGAAAATAAAACATTATTATTATTATTATTATTATTATTATTATTATTATTATTATTATTATTATTATTATTATTATTATTATTATGTCACGGACCGTCCGATGTGACAATCATTTCACTCATTGTTGTAAGACTGCAACACACTGCATCATCGGACATTCGTCCGGGACGAATTTGAGTTTCTCGTGAAAATGAAAGGCTTTGGAAAATAAATGAATTTCGAATTCTTATGTAGTGCTGAATTTTTATTCACAGACGCCAGTCGTTTTTCTTGTGTAACTGGATTGTTTTGAAAAATGAATTAATTATTAATTCCTATGTTATGGTCACTATTTATTCATAGACGTCCAGTGAAACTGGAAGGTTTTAAAAATAAATTAACTATGAATGTCTATGTTATGCTCACTTTTTATTTACAGACGCCAGTGATTTGAGTTTTTCATGAAAATGTAAGGCTTTGCAACCATTGATCAGATATTTTGTATTCGACAGATAATGGAGAAAAAATTGGAGTATAAGGGTATAGTGCATCAGTTATTCATAGATTTCAAAAAGGCATATGACTCGGTTAAGAGAGAAGTTTTATATGATATTCTTATTGAATTTGGTATTGCCAAGAAACTAGTTCGATTAATTAAAATGTGTCTCAGTGAAACATCCAGCAGAGTCCGTATAGGTTAGTTTCTGTCAGATGCGTTTCCAATTCACTGCGGGCTGAAGCAAGGAGATGCACTATCACCTTTACTTTTTAACTTTGCTCTAGAGTATGCCATTAGGAAAGTCCAGGATAACAGAGAGGGTTTGGAATTGAACGGGTTACATCAGCTGCTTGTCTATGCGGATGATGTGAATATGTTAGGAGAAAATCCACAAACGATTAGGGAAAACACGGGAATTTTACTGGAAGCAAGTAAAGAGATAGGTTTGGAAGTAAATCTCGAAAAGACAAAGTATATGATTATGTCTCGTGACGAGAATATTGTACGAAATGGAAATATAAAAATTGGAAATTTATATTTTGAAGAGATGGAGAAGTTCAAATATCTGGGAGCAACAGTAACAAATATAAATGATACTCGGGAGGAAATTAAACGCAGAATAAATATGGGAAATGCGTGTTATTATTCGGTTGAGAAGCTTTTATCATCTAGTATGCTGTCAAAAATTCTGAAAGTTAGAATTTATAAAACATTTATATTACCGGTTGTTCTGTATGGTTGTGAAACTTGGACTCTCACTTTGAGAGAGGAACATAGGTTAATGGTGTTTGAGAATAAGGTGCTTAGGAAAATATTTGGGGCTAAGCGGTATGAAGTTACACGAGAATGGAGAAAGTTACACAACACAGAACTGCACGCATTGCATTCTTCACCTGACGTAATTAGGAACATTAAATCCAGACGTTTGAGATGGGCAGGGCATGTAGCACGTATGGGCGAATCCAGAAATGCATATAGAGTGTTAGTTGGGAGGCCGGAGGGAAAAGACCTTTGGGGAGGCCGAGACGTAGGTGGGAGGATAATATTAAAATGGATTTGAGAGAGGTGGGATATGATGATAGAGACTAGATTAATCTTGCTCAGGATAGGGACCGATGGCGGGCTTATGTGAGGGCGGCAATGAACCTCCGGGTTCCTTAAAAACCAGTAAGTAAGTAATGTAAGGTTTTGAGAAATAATTAATTAGTACAAATCTCTATTTTATGTTCAATTTTTGTCATAGACGTCAGTAATTTCAGTTTCCCAGAAAACTGAAGGACTTTGAAAAATGAATTACGAATTCCTACTTTGTGTTGAGTTTTAATTCATAGACGCCAGTAATTTGATCTTTTTTGTGAAATTGAAATGCTTCAAAAATAAAATACAATAATTACTAATTCTCTAAGCTGTGTTCAGTTTTTATTCGCGGACTCCAGTAACTCTAGTTGTCATGAACTGGAAAGGTTTTGGCAGACGAATGAGGAATTCCGTACGATGCACTGCAGCAACGTAATTTTCCTTATTATTCTGTGATCACTGTCTTCCGTGATGTCGTAATGGCCAGGTTCATTATTTGGTGCATTGCCATGAAACAAAACAGCGCGGCCCTGCTGCTAGGCAACAGACTACAAATATCCAGTCTGTTGTACGCCCGTTCATAAGACTTGTGACAATTTCTAGCTGTTTCGATCTTGGTTGTAAACTCTCCCCATTTCAGCACCGCTTACAGAGTCCATCTAAATTGTTTGTTGACTTTTTGTGTCTGGCTAGCCCAAACAACTGAACTATTGTCTTTTTGTTATTTATTTGGCAGCTCAAGGAAAACAACAAATTTGCTATCTTCTTCATAAGAAATATTTTCTCGGCTGTTGATATTATTTATACAGAATGAACCGTAAATAATGTCATTAATTTCATATACAGGGTGGCACACGAAATGTCATACCATTTATTTTACCCGTAACACGTATTGATTTGTATTAAAGCTTTACAAAATTATATACAATTAATAATTAGGATTTGAAATTTTATCTCTAATGCAAAACATGCTCCATATGACCGCCGTTTTGCCTCACTACTTCTTGCAAACGAACCCTTACATTCGTCACCACTTTTCGACAGAAGTCTTCAGATAGCGCACGGCACAACTCCGCTAGGAGGGCTCTGAGCTGCACCACATTTTCTGGCCTCCTTTGGTAGACTTTCTCTTTTAGGAATCCCCATAAAAAGAAATCGCACGGATTAATCTCCGGGCTATGAGGCGGCCACATTTTGCCGCACCATGTCGATGTGACATCACAAGAGGATCAAACATCTCGTGCAGGTAATCCAGAACGGTGTTTGCAGTGTGTGGACAGGCTCCATCCTACAGTACATGAACCACTGAGTTTGCATAGGGAGACCTTTTGCCGTGAGATGGGGGATAAAACTGCTTTCCAACATGGTTTTGTATCGAACTTCTTTGACAGTTTCATCGAAGAAAATTGGACCGATGATTCCGTGGCTCGAAATTGCGGCCCATACAGAAAGTTTTGCCCCAAACATTTCTTTTTCATGCAGTATGCAAGGAGGTTCCCTCGCCCAGAATCGAACGTTTTGTTTATTCACAACACAGAACAACTTTCATCTTGTGTTCAACAGTCAATCGCCCGTTGTCCGTCATTTCACAAATTGATGTTTGTGCTCGTAGCTATGGTTACATCCAAACTGTGATGCTACCTGTCGGATTTTCCATGAATTTCGGCATCCACTAGCGCAGTTAGAAACATCGAAACTGCAATATTAAAATTTTTATATGATAATTAAATGGTATGACATTTCGTGTGCCACTCTGTATATTTAACTTTCTGTTGTACTAACATTATATTATCATGTATTTCCTTTTTATCCTCTGGTTTAGTGGAAGAGAAGGCCTCACGGACTTAAACAAAGCATTATTATTATTATTATTATTATTATTATTATTATTATTATTATTATTGTTGTTGTTGTTGAAACCTGGACGATAGAAAATAAAATGAAAATCAATGTCAGTAAAAGTAAATCAATATCCTTCTGTAGAACGCATAAAGAAATTTGTCTCGGATATCAGCTGAATGGTACATCGGTGCCACAAGTGAACACTTGTAAATACCTAGGTATATATTTAAGTAACAAAATGGGTTGGGAGGAACAAGTCACTAATACCACAAGGAAAGCCTGGAAAGCACTACATTTCTCTATGCGTATTCTGAAGAAATCTAACCGAAAGTCAAAAGAATTAGCGTACAAAACCCTTGTTCGCCCAATTATGGAATATGGAGCAATAGGTTGGGATACGTACAGACAAAACCAAATCGATTCAATAGAAAAAGTCCAACGCAAGGCAGGAAAATATGTCAAAATGGGGAAGGGACATGGTGAGGAGATAGTAAAAGATTTAGGGTGGGAACTTCTCAAATCAAGGCGACGAAAAACCAGACTCACCGCATTGTTTAAGGCACAAATGGGACACAAAGCATGGACCGATATCAATGCTAGATTAGCAACACCATCATACCTAGGAAGGGCTGATCATATTAGGAACTTTAAATGTAGAAAACAAAGAACGGAGGTGGTAAAATTTTCCTTTGTTAACGGCACAATAGTAGACTGGAACAGCTTACCTGCTGCAATCTTTCAGGGTGGTCCTCTTAAAATCAATATATTTAAGGAAAGGTTGAGAAGATTAGACTGAAAATGTAATTGGAGGTGCAGTGTAATTATCTAAGTTGTGTCATGTAATTAATTAAGTTGATATGTAATTAATTAAGATGATATGTAATTAATTAAGATGATATGTAATTTAGTTGATATGTAAATAAATTAAGGTGATATGTAATTAATTAAGATGATATGTAATTAAGTTGGTATGTAATTAATTAAGGTGATATGTAATTATTTAAATTGGTAATAGTTGGGGGAAATAGAAGTACTTATAAGTTAGATTTACTTTTGCTTACCGTAGGCGTTATTGTAGAATAGTTTTTGTTTATAGTCCTAGGTTTATTGCAGTAATTGTAATTATTGTATAATATATATCACTGCCACCGGGTGTATACCCAATTATAGTGTTAATAAATACATACATTATTATTATTATTATTATTATTATTATTATTATTATTATTATTATTATTATTATTATTATTATTGCTATGAAAGATTCTGTATTTGCGTTTCTTTCCCTAACACATTTTAAGCCACGTTTAATATTAATTAAAATAGCACATAAATCAGTATCCAAGTGCTATTGAACAGATGTGACAGCATCTGTCAGTGTCCATAAATCTAGACGTTGATTAGTTCCTGGCCTCATGTAACAGTAAACGTTGACGTATCTGACGGTTGCTATGACATAACTATAACTACGCACAGCCGATTTCAGAGTGTTTCCTGGGATACGGAAAGAAATGAAAGACTAGGGAAATCGATTAAGAATATTCCAGGGCAAAGAAATTGTCTGTGATGTTAAGAAGATAGAGATGAAAATATAATATGCTGATGATGAGTTTGTTTGAAACTCATTCTTAAATAAAATTTTTCATCCGGGTAAACTTTTTCAAAGCGATGGGCCTTGTTTATAGCGATGTCTATCTTGATACCGACAAATCCAGGACATACAGAAGCACACTTTTGGAAGGTCTTTCTTTCACCTCACCCTATATTTCACAAGGGAAGGTCACGAAAGGAAGTCGTGATATTTTAAGGCTGAAATTTAAAATGAACGTTACCTGGGTGCTAGGAGCATTTTTCTCGTCACGATAACTTTCAAAATTGCTCCGGGGTGCACTGAGCCCCTTATAAAATTGGGTATCACTTCTTTTAGAGGGTAAAATAGGCCGGAGCGTCATTCTGACCGTATTATATCGTGCCGAGGTCAAGAAAGCATGTGAGCTCTACTTTCATAAACTCATACTGGGGGCCATATACCGCAGTTTCTCAAACTACTCTCGTGGGTCCGTTTGAGGGGAAGAAGAATCATACATTCTTCGCTTCTTTCTATTCCTCGTCACACAACTTCCTTCACCGTAACATTACCTTGCCTCTGGAATTCTTTATCTAGTGACGTCAGGAATTAGCTCACATTATCACAACGTAAAACCAAATTAGAAAGAGGTATTTTATTGCATGGACTCGACTTTTAATAAGTTGCTAGATACGGTTCTTTTTATTTCAATCTAATAAATTTTCATGTAATTTGTGTTGTAAATTAAAGCTTTTTATCTCTAATTTGCTAGTATATAAATATAACAGCTCTGATTAAGTTGTAAATTAAATCTATACAGAATTCTGTCATAACTGTTACATACATAAGTCTTCCGCCCATGGACAGGTCTTTCACTGCAAACCCAGCACTCTCCAATCTTTCCTATTTTCTGCCTTCCTCTTAGTCTCCGCACATGATCCATATATCTTAATGTCGTCTATCATCTGATATCTTCTTTTGCCCCGAACTCTTCTCCCGTTCACCATTCCTTCCAGTGCATCCTTCAGTAGGCAGTTTCTTCTCAACCAGTGACCCAGCCAATTCCTTTTCCTCTTCGTGATCAGTTTCAGCTTTATTCTTTCTTCATCCACTCTTTCCAACACAGCTTCATTTCTTATTCTGTCTGTCCAATTCACACGTTCCATTCTTCTTCATATCCACATTTCAAATGCTTCTAGTCGCTTCTCTTCAATTCTTCGTAATGTCCATGTTTCTGCCCCATACAATGCCACACTACACACAAAGCACTTCACTAGTCTCTTCCTTAGTTCTTTTTCCAGAGATCCGCAGAAGATGCACCTTTTCCTATTAAAAGCTTCCTTTGCCATTGCTATTCTCCTTTTGACTTCCTGGCAGCAGCTCATGTTACTGCTTATAGTACATCCCAAGTATTTGAAGCTGTCCACTTGCTCTACTGCCTCATTTAGAATTCGCAAGTTTACCTTCTTTATTTGTATATATGGCCACCGGCGTAGCTCAGTCGGCTGAGGCACTTGCCTGCCGATCCGGAGTTGCGCTGGGGCGTGGGTTCGATTCCCACATGGGGTGGATAACTGGTTGGGTTTATTCCGAGGTTTTCCCAAATGTAAGGCGAATGTCAGGTAATATACGGTGAATCCTCGGCCTCATCTCGCCAAATATCATCTGGCTATCTATCACCAATCTCATCGATGCTAAATAACCGTGTAGTTGACATCTTTATATTCTTCATCCTATACAGTTTCAGTTGCTAGAAATTGGAACTCGCTTCCGAGTGATATAAGGGGTTGTTGGACAATAACTTCATTTAGGTCAAAATTGCATAAATTCTTACTTAACAGATGAATTGCTGATTAATATTTGTTACTTATAATGAAACTAACATCTGTCCATTCTTATGATTATTATTATTATTAATATTATTATTATTATTATTATTATTATTATTATTATTATCATTAATTTTTCTAAATAGATTTACAAAACCTCTAATGGCAATTACATTAATATTCTCATTATAGAAATAGAAATATATATATTCTCCCTGTAACATAGTCCTAGTAAGCTTATATTAAATTAATTTTCATCATTTTACTAGCTATCTCAAATATTAAATTAATTATAATTCATTGAATTAAATTAGCTCATAAATTAAGTTACTACTTTACCTTATAGATTTATCTAAATTTAAATAAATGTGTAGTGAAGAATATTGCTGGAGAACCTTTTAAGTGTAGTGTAAATATTTGTAATTTAAATTTATGTATTGTATTGATTAAGGCTGGTTGAGTGGAAGAGAAGGCCTTATGGCCTTAACTCTGCCAGCGAAAATAAAACATTATTATTATTATTATTATTATTATTATTATTATTATTATTATTATTATTATTGATACGGCATCGTTAAATAATCAGCCAAAAGAACTGAAAATAAATAAATAAATATGGCGGACAGGGTTAAGTAGTAGCATCATCGGTTTGACTACTGCTACTACTACTATTGCGTTTTAAATGATTATTTTTATAGAATATCTGATCATCAATGCCAGTAATACAGTAAAGTTAGAAGCTTCTCTTGAGGTTCCATGAATTATTGATATTGAATTAATGAAAACTTCGTGTTTTTCGTTTCCAACGTGTCTTTGTGAGACAGGACTGCATGTGTACAACACAAATTCCAACTTGTTCTCTTCGGGACTTGAAACCGGAACTCGGACACAAGCCGCTCGGGTAACGGTGCTCTGTTTGATTATCCTTGTTGTTATGTTTTTACTATTGTAGTTGGAATTCTGGAAACATGAGATGTTTGTCCCCAGCACTGCCGTTAAGCACTGCTCTAGATTCAGCCAGGCAGTGAAGTAGTGGCTCTCAGTGTCCAGCCTAGCCGAATCTCTCCACACTCGTGGTTGGCGAAGTTGCAGCTCTTCCTCGCATATCACCTGAGTTCCTTTACGAATCACACTACATCGTTGCATCACGAATGTTTTATATTTCACTTTGTTAGAGAGCATGTGTACTTCTTCTTTACTTATTCTTGTTAAATTACTGGTACTTCGTGTTAACTTCTTTGCTTGCTTGCTGTTAACAGTTCAACAAAGCTAAAGGACATAGCAGCTCCATTATTATTATTATTATTATTATTATTATTATTATTATTATTATTATTATTATTATTATTATTATTAATTACGGCTTTTAGAGAACCCGGAGGTTCATTGCCGCCCTCACATCAGCCCGCCATCGGTCCCTATCCTGTGCAAGATTAATCCAATCCCTACCATCATATCCCACCTCCCTCAAATCCATTTTAATATTATTCTCCCATCTACGTCTCGGCCCCCCCCAAAGATCTCTTTCCCCTCCGTCATCAAACTAACACTCTATTTCTACTAGTGGCTTGTGCAGCAAATGCTGCTGCAAACTAAGTTCATTAGACGTTCAAATAAAAATTTTTCACATTTATTTTCAATGAAGAATACTTGTCTTTTTGATAGTTATTTACTTCCATGATAATGAAACATACTCCCTCTGAATGGATTTTTTTAGGCCAAATACTTTTTCTTGAACCTATCCAACTTCAGTTTTGAATTTCAACGCGAAACGCAAGTATCAATGTCAGGACGATAGCAGTAGCTATTTCAGGTCATTGTGGATTGTAGGCAAAAGTTAAAAAAATATCAGGTTTGCTAAGCTTTCGAACAATAGCATTTTTGTATAGCTGCTGCATGTAGAACTTGAAATGTAGAGCGAAAATTCATTTTATCCTACTAAGAGATCTTGCTGAAATGATCTGGACACTACAAAATTTTCTAGGCCTCTTATTTTATCAGTAAGTAATACCTTTTTATAATTTTTGCGCTCTCTTGAGCCAATACTGAAGACAATGACACATATCAATATCTACACTACACCGTCATTAAATATATGAAAGAGACCCAACCCCACTGGGTTAATAAGTATAAAAGTATTTGATTTTTAATAACAATATTATTATCTTAATTAAGCTTTGTAGTTATATATAGCAGCCACTCAGTAAATTATAGAAATGAAGATCTAAATTAAAATATTCTCTACATTTACTTACATAACCTCAAAACGTTTTTACTTTCATATCATCACTATAGCACCAATATTATGTACAATTAATGAAAAATAGACGCATCATGATATTAACTATAATAATATTTAATTTCTAATGGTAATAATGTCATCAAACCACCTCAAGTTTCGTAGATTTGAATATCCAATACACAGCTGTACTCAGAAAATTATACACTGCAGAATCAGTTTTTAATAACAAATTGAATTGAGCTCTAAATATGTCGGCAATCCTGCAGGTCATGGCCTTCGTGTAATAGCCTATTGTTTATTGTAGTGTGTGTTTTGTTCTGAAATTCAATCAAGTCGGCCGTGATTGAATAAAATTAGTTCTCAAAACTGAAAACAGATGGATTTTGGAAAATAGGAAAATTATGTAGGAAAATTGACATTTCACTGAAAACTACTACTTTTCCGAAAAACTTTGGGTTCCAAGCTTCAAAATGAGGGGCCATTTATTAAAATCCGTTCAGCCGTTTTCCCGTAATTTCCATTACCAGTTGAAATTATATGTATAGATATTCACCCATACGTGCTATATGCCCCGTCCATCGTAATTATGTCAGGTGAAGAATACAATGCGTGCAGTTCTGCGTTGTATAACTTTCTCCATTCTCCTGTAACTTCATCCCGCTTAGCACCAAATATTTCCCTAAGCGCCTTATTCTCAAACACACTTAACTTCTGTTCCTCTCTCAAAGTGAGAGTCCAAGTTTCACAACCATACAGAACAACCGGTAATATAACTGTTTTATAAATTACAACTTTCTGATTTTTTGATAGCAGACTAGATGACAAGAGATTCTGAACCGAATAATAACAGACATTTTCAATATTTATTCTGCATTTAATTTTCTCCCGAGTATCATTTATATTATTTTGTTACTCTTACTCCAAGTTATTTGAATTTTTCAATCTTTTCAAAGGATTAATTACCAATTTTTAATATTTCTATTTCGTACAATGTTCTGGACGAGACATAAACATATTTTTCTTCTCCTTGTTGCTTTTCTTCTATTTGTTAAATTTCTGTTCATTTTTACTTCTCCTTTCGGCTTTTTTTTTTCCTTGTAACTTTTCTTTCAATTTTTACATTTCTTCTCGTCGTAGGTTTTTTTTTCTTGTTAATTTTCTTTTCATTGTCACTTTTCTTCTCGTTTTTTTTTCCATTGTCACTTTTCTTCTCGTTTTTTTTTCCATTGTCACTTTTCTTCTCGTTGTTTCTTTCATTGTCACTTTTCTTCTCGTTTTTTTCATTGTCACTTCTCTTCTCGTTTTTTATCATTGTCACTTTTCTTCTCGTTTTTTTTTCATTGTCACTTTTCTTCTCGTTTTTTTTCATTGTCACTTCTCGTTTTTTTTTCATTGTCACTTTTCTTCTCGTTTTTTTCGTTGTCACTTTTCTTCTCGTTTTTTTTTAATTGTCACTTTTCTTCTCGTTTTTTTTCATTGTCAATTTTCTTCTCTTTTTTTTTCATTGTCACTTTTCTTCTCATTGTTTTTTCATTGTCACTTTTCTTCTCGTTTTTTTCATTGTTATTTTTCTTCTCCTCATTACTTTTCGTTGTTGGTTTTTTTGTCGTGACTTTTCTTCTTATCGTTACTTTTATTTTATTTTCTCCTCGTTTTTCTTTTCTTGCTCGTTTTCTCCATGCTACATTTCTTCTTCTCGTTACTTCTCATAATATATTTACGTTCCTCTTCTACGTTATTTTCTTCTCTTCGCTTTGTTATCTTTTCAATTTCTCGTTCACTCATTATTCTCCAGTCGTCACCACTGATTCTGATGTTTTCAAATTGCAGTTTAGCATTGTAATAGAATGGGGGAAAAATCAACGAAGAGATTGGGAAAATACGAGTAGCTTGTATTTGGAGGTGCAGAAGACGAACCCGTGTTGTTGAGAGCAAGCTGACCGGTCTTCCACTCGTAACGTCTTCGCTCACAATTAGCGCATTGGTGTGTGATTGAAGGCCCTGGAGCTTGATTCAGTTGTGATGTGCATCCGGCCACGCTTATGAGTTTGACCTGCCGACACTGTCTCCCGGAAGTACAGGAGAAACCTGCCCGCCGGCGGCGTTGAAAAGTGTTACAGTTACTCAAACAAAGAGAATCAACGAAAGTGCATAACCACGAGCGACTGTGTGCAGGATCACTCACTGGACCGCCGCACTCCACTTACCAGTAGGCCTATAATGATAACAGTAAATAAAATGAAGGCGTGAAATGTGGGAATGTAGCCAATAGTTAAAGTGTACTTAGATTAAAAATATGGTGGATAAATATAATATCATTAATCCATTTTGAATCTTGCGTACACTACTTTTAATCCTTGAATATAAGTAATTGATTAACTAGCGGACTTACTCGTGTTAATTGTAAAAAAACAGCTTGTTACGTATCCCTATAATAAGCCTCGGAATACGACGGAAATTTTACTTGAAGCAAGTAGAGCGATCGGTTTGGAAGTAAATCCCGAAAAGACAAAGTATATGATTATGTCTCGTGACCAGAATATTGTACAAAATGGAAATATAAAAATTGGAGATTTATCCTTCGAAGAGGTGGAAAAATTCAAATATCTTGGAGCAACAGTAACAAATATAAATGACACTCGGGAGGAAATTAAACGCAGAATAAATATGGGAAATGCCTGTTATTATTCGGTTGAGAAGCTTTTATCATCCAGTCTGCTGTCCAAAAATCAGAAAGTTAGAATTTATAAAACAGTTATATTACCGGTTGTTCTTTATGGTTGTGAAACTTGGACTCTCACTCTGAGAGAGGAACATAGGTTCAGGGTGTTTGAGAATAAGGTGCTAAGGAAAATATTTGGGGCTAAGCGGGATGAAGTTACAGGAGAATGGAGAAAGTTACACAACACAGAACTGCACGCATTGTATTCTTCACCTGACATAATTAGGAACTTGAAATCCAGACGTTTGAGATGGGCAGGGCATGTAGCACGTATGGGCGAATCCAGAAATGCATATAGAGTGTTAGTTGGGAGACCGGAGGGAAAAAGACCTTTAGGGAGGCCGAGACGTAGATGGGAGGATAATATTAAAATTGATTTGAGGGAGGTGGGGTATGATGATAGAGACTGGATTAATCTTGCACAGGATAGGGACCGCTAGCGGGCTTATGTGAGGGCGGCAATGAACCTTCGGGTTCCTTAAAAGCCATTTGTAAGTAAGTAAATTATGTAAGTTTCTGCGGCTTACAGCTGTTTCGGTGCTTCATCACACCATCCTCAGAGCTTACTAGATCTCGGCGTCATCTCGAACTTACCTGCCTGTTATGTGGGTGCGTTTGATTGTTGAAAGATGTTGAAAAGTGGAGTCAAATAGTGTGTGTGTGTGTGTGTGTGTGTGTGTGTGTGTGTGTGTGTGTGTGTGTGTGTGTGTGTGTGTACTGAAATTGATCTGTGTGTTGAGAATTTGATCGGGGTGTGTTTTAGTGTTTTTGTATATTTCGTATTGTTCTAGTGTGTTGAGTTTTTGGTTCTTGGGTTAAGATATATGAATTTTACACATACAACCCAAGAACCAAAAACTCAACACACTAGAACAATACGAAATATACAAACACACTGAAATACACCCCGATCAAATTCTCAACACACAGTTCAATTTCAGTACGCACGCATTATTTGACTTCACTTTTCAACACTTTCAACAATCAAACGCACCCACATAACAGGCAGGTAAGTTCGAGATGACGCCGAGATTTAGTAGGCTCTGAGGATGGTGTGATGAAGCACCGAAACAGCTGTAAGCCGCACAAACTTACATAATTAACACGAGTAAGTCCGCTAGTTAATCAATTACTAATATCATTAAGATATATGAATCGTACACGGAGACTAAGAGGAAGGCAGAAAATAGGAAAGCCTGGAGAATGCTGAGTTTGCAGTGAAAGACCAGTTCTTGGGCAGAAGACTATGAATGAATGAATCCGGGCCTACAATCTCATTCTTTACTTAAGAAATTAATACAGGTAGGCCTATCATCTATTCTAGGCGTTGCGAAATAAAAACATTAATAATAATAATAATTTTTCTAAGTTCTATGAAAATTGAAACATACGACTATTTTACATAAATAAAAATATAATTAAATTGTCATTTGAAATTGATACCAAATTCACACGTACTATTGTATAAACCGTGTCTTCTTACTTTGTATTCTAGAAGTGAAACCTATTTTCCCCACATTACAATAATGGATTATAGTGATTTCTAGTTGTCAGGTTGAATTTTCTTTTGCCAACTTTGTTTCGAATTTCAGTACTGACTAATAGGCCTACCACAGGCGATCCGTTTGGGTATGGATAAAATAAAAACACCGTAAAACGTTTACTACTGAACTCCATTTGTTGAAACTTTGTGCATACAACACTGAAAGATGGGAGATTCCTCAGAGCTCAACATGACCCCCATTGCGCACCCTGCACAACTCATAACGGTGATGCAATTCAGCCCATGTCCGTTGTAACATAAGAGGGGTGATTTGTTGAAAAGCTTGACTAATTTTTACTCTCAGATCATCAATGTTCCTAGGTTTCTGTGAATAGACAATGTCTTTAACAAAACCCCACACGAAGAAGTCAGGAGGGGTTAGATTGGGGAGTTCGGGGACCAAGCCAAGAGATAGCTGCTTCTCGTACTGGGTTTCGCCTGCGACCTCCTGCATGTTTTTTTTTTTTTTTTTTTTAACACAGAACTTGTTTCTACAAATGTTGGATACCACAACATTATGGAATCGTATTTAGGTACATTACGCACACCATACTCACGTCGAAATTCCCTTTGAACTCTTTTAACACTCTCAAATTTAGCATACCAAAGAACACATTGTGCCCGCTGTTGATTTGTAGTAGCCATTTTAATCATCTACGATTTTCATTTGTCCTTTCAGATTATGTATTGTTGATTGTCATATATGGAAACTCCCATCTTTTAATCATAATATAACCAGCAAGAAATTTTTCCTACTATCATAATAGCTTCATAATAATAAATTAATATTATCCATACCCAAACGGATCAGACTGTACAACTGGCAATTACTTTCTAACAGTTATGTTGACAGCATTGTTTATCTTAGAAGAAGCCTCCAACGTTCACGATACGAAAGTTATTGTGCGTTATTGTTACTTGAAATTTGAACGTAATTAAAAATATTAATATTAGTAAGTAATACAGTAACAATTTATTGGTAAATAATAATCAGCATACAATTTAAAGTGGCATTCTGTTTTCAGAGTTCATACTAATCACTTCATGTTATCAAACGAAATACATTTTTAGGTTAGGTCTCATGAATCAGAAACTGTTTACTGCAACAAATGAATTTCATGTTGCCTGGCAAAAATAAAAAACATCAATATTAGTTCAGTCAATTATTTATACTAATAACAAAACTGTAACTTGAATATTTCTGGCAACAAGTGCAGTGCAGCACATGGATGTGGCTAGTCTTAAATAAATAAATAAAAATAATAATGTTATTGTCTCAGTATACAACATTGTGATTTTACCTGCTTTGTTTACTTCTGTAATTAAGTTGAAATTTTTTGCACCCTTAGACACCGAGGAAAACCATTTAGAAATCTTGGTGTAAAAAAAGATCATGACTCATACCGTTAACTGGGGCAGGTAAGCTAACATCGACATCGTTAGGAAATTATTCTCAGTTTATATTCCCATTAAAGAGTGAAGAGGAAGAAGGCGTCCAGTTATTATCGTCGGGAATGTGTCACACCGAAAATAAATGCGTTTTTTTATAAGTAGGCCTATTATCGGAGTCATTGCCCAGAAATCTGTACGAAAATGAGTTTACATTTCATGCTTTCTCCTTTCTCAGAACTCGTAACATAATTCCAAACTACAGTTGAGCAATTGGCTACAGACTGGAAGGTTCTGGGTTCAATCTCGCCGAAAAACAGGTAAAAGTCTCCAGATCTGACTACTACGTGCTATATGTGTAGATATCTCAAGCCCTCTAGTCGAGCACTCAGGTATATTCGTTCCTTCCTGTCAACTAGTCTTAGGCCCGGTTCCAGAAACGCAAATCAAATCAGTCCCTGATCGCCAATCAATTGATGTCTGATTTATTTGATTGTCCATTGCTTTGCACAAACGTGAATCTCCAATCAACTTGTTCCGATTTACTAATTGCTGATTTGAGAAAGAAAATGCATTTGACAACAGCGCTATTTAGCAACCACAGCCAATTTGATGCTGTTTAAAAGTCGCGAAACGAATGCATCAAGTGGGCGATGACTAGGAAAACAAGTGAATGCTATGCTGTTTTGTTGTTTTTTGTAGAAAGGAAACAGGCGGATTCTATTTGTATATAGACTACAATATAATAATAATAATAATAATAATAATAATAATAATAATAATAATAATAATAATAATGTTTTATTTTCGCTGGCAGAGTTAAGGCCATAAGGCCTTCTCTTCCACTCAACCAGCCTTAATCAATACAATACATAAATTTAAATTACAAATATTTACACTACACTTAAAAGGTTCTCCAGCAATATTCTTCACTACACATTTATTTAAATTTAGATAAATCTATAAGGTAAAGTAGTAACTTAATTTATGAGCTAATTTAATTCAGTGAATTATAATTAATTTAATATTTGAGATGGCTAGTAAAATGATGAAAATTAATTTAATATAAGCTTACTAGGACTATGTTACAGGGAGAATATATATATTCCTATAGTGAAAAAATGAAGCAAGCAAAAAAAAAAAACGTGAGGGGGCTTCTGTTGTGGGATTTGCTAGGGGAGTCGACAAGAAATTGGAATGTGCATAGCCTCCATAACCCAAAATAATTCCATTTCCCATCTCTCTGTTTACAAATTGAGCTCGTAACCTACTCTTTAAAAATATTGTGTTGTCATGTGTAGAACCGTGCCAACGGGCTACATCATTCCAGAATTTCAATGATGGTGTAGACTACATATTGCCTGTATATTCACAGAAAATAAACCGTTTCTATTTTTGATAAAGTTCGGCATCATTTCAACCAGGTGATTGGATGGAGGTGTGAGCAGTCTATACAACCAATTACTCTTGGAAATTCTGACATGACTGAAAATTCTCTCTGGATTTCAAATCGTTCCCTGTCTGAGTTTGGGGACTTAAGAGATCCTGCGATAACAAAGCATTTTCATGCGTAACATTCCTAATTACTAGGAAAACAGTTGATTTGTGGACCCCCAACAACATCACCCAAGACTGCCTGAAAAATTCCAACAGCATAAAATTTCAGCGTTATTAGAACTTCGTTCATAGAAGAAAGTGGAAGGTTTCGATTTGTCTGTCTGCATATATTGGTTTCAATTTTTGAAAGTAACAAAACACACGAATCCTTACTTAACCTAAATCTTTGCTCAAATTTTCTGTCATTATACATAAAAACAATTCATGTCTGTGACGGAAATGCCTTTTTCTTAATATTTTCTTCATTCTAAAATTTCTTCATCAGAAGAATCCATTTTGTCGAAAACAATATTGTTACGTTACAACTATATAAATTACAGTAACTGCACTATAAAGAGAACGACATAAATACTTGATCAATGATCAGTCACTTAACCAGCAAAAATCTGTTGATTAAATCTGATGGAAGACTGATCTCCGATCAAATACTGATCGTTCTTTCTGCAACAGAAATAGAATTGATGGCCAATCAAACCCTCCTTGATCGCCAATCATATTTTGATCGGTGTTTCTGCAACCGGGCCTTAGTTTTCTGTTATTTTCAATCACTTCAACTAAATTCGGAAATTTCCCAGCTAATAATCTACAGCCCTTCTCAACCTTCATCGGTGTTATTCCTTATTGTGCAAATCTAGTCTTTCAGGTAAAGCTCCCTGTAAAGCATATTTGAATAATTTCAAGGGAAAAATTGTTCCGGGGCCGGGTATCGATCCCGGGACCTCGGGTTGAACGTACCAGCACTCTTACCAACTGAGCTACCCGGGAACTCCACCCGACACCGTCTCAACTCTTCCCTTTATATCCACACAACTCGCGTGGGCTGACGAAACGCCAGAGACCCACATCGAGTGCACACAATCTCTGTGTGACTTGGAATTGTGGTTTTCTGTTAACGTACACAGTGACGTATATATTATGCAAATCTAGTCTTTCAGGTAAAGCTCCCTGTAATGCAGATTTGAATAATTTCAAGGGAAAAATTGTTCCGGGGCCGGGTATCGATCCCGGGACCTCTGGTTGAACGTACCAGCGCTCTTACCAACTGAGCTACCCGGGAACTCCACCCGACACCGTCTCAACTCTTCCCTTTATATCCACACAACTCGCGTGGGCTGACGAAACGCCAGAGACCCACATCAAGTGCACACAATCTCTGTGTGACTTAGAATTGTGGTTTTCTGTTAACGTACACAGTGACGTATATATTATGCAAATCTAGTCTTTCAGGTAAAGCTCCCTGTAAAGCAGATTTGAATAATTTCAAGGGAAAAATTGTTCCGGGGCCGGGTATCGATCCCGGGACCTCTGGTTGAACGTACCAGCGCTCTACCAACTGAGCTACCCGGGAACTCCACCCGACACCGTCTCAACTCTTTCCTTTATATCCACACAACTCGCTTGGGCTGACGAAACGCCAGAGACCCACATCGAGTGCACACAATCTCTGTGTGACTTGGAATTGTGGTTTTCTGTTAACGTACACAGTGACGTATATATTATGCAAATCTAGTCTTTCAGGTAAAGCTCCCTGTAATGCAGATTTGAATAATTTCAAGGCAAAAATTGTTCCGGGGCCGGGTATCGATCCCGGGACCTCTGGTTGAACGTACCAGCGCTCTTACCAACTGAGCTACCCGGGAACTCCACCCGACACCGTCTCAACTCTTCCCTTTATATCCACACAACTCGCGTGGGCTGACGAAACGCCAGAGACCCACATCAAGTGCACACAATCTCTGTGTGACTTAGAATTGTGGTTTTCTGTTAACGTACACAGTGACGTATATATTATGCAAATCTAGTCTTTCAGGTAAAGCTCCCTGTAATGCAGATTTGAATAATTTCAAGGGAAAAATTGTTGCGGGGCCGGGTATCGATCCCGGGACCTCTGGTTGAACGTACCAGCGCTCTTACCAACTGAGCTACCCGGGAACTCCATCCGACACCGTCTCAACTCTTCCCTTTATATCCCCACAACTCGCGTGGGCGGACGAAACGCCAGAGACCCACATCGAGTGCACACAATCTCTGTGTGACTTGGAATTGTGGTTTTCTGTTAACGTACACAGTGACGTATATATTATGCAAATCTAGTCTTTCAGGTAAAGCTCCCTGTAATGCAGATTTGAATAATTTCAAGGGAAAAATTGTTCCGGGGCCGGGTATCGATCCCGGGACCTCTGGTTGAACGTACCAGCGCTCTTACCAACTGAGCTACCCGGGAACTCCACCCGACACCGTCTCAACTCTTCCCTTTATATCCACACAACTCGCGTGGGCTGACGAAACGCCAGAGACCCACATCAAGTGCACACAATCTCTGTGTGACTTAGAATTGTGGTTTTCTGTTAACGTACACAGTGACGTATATATTATGCAAATCTAGTCTTTCAGGTAAAGCTCCCTGTAATACAGATTTGAATAATTTCAAGGGAAACATTGTTCCGGGGCCGGGTATCGATCCCGGGACCTCTGGTTGAATGTACCAGCGCTCTTACCAACTGAGCTATTCCTTATTGTACAGCATATCTCGTAATACATCTCAGTTGGCTATCTGAAGCGGAGAGAATTCAAGGAATAGTGTTGCAATCAGGCTTAATTAGCCAGAGGCAAGTCGCGTGAAGTTTTGTGCAGATCGCACAGCCTTGTTGAGTTTCCCATTCCCCGACGCTTCCATTAGTGGCGGCACTGAGATTACGATAAGGGCAATCTCTGACGATAAGCGAAAACCCTCTGACGTGCAAGATAACAGTTCCAGTTGGGATTATAGCTTAACGCTAGCACGCTTAACTTTTATCCAGGCGAACTCTGTTCGATTCCCGGCCTGTCGTGATGAAATTTGTGTTTTCTCGGGGTACTCCCGTTACCCTAACTTCATTCCCCTTTGCAACTATTATGCACAATAGGTAAAATAGGCTGGGGTTAAATGAGCCGTTCAGAGCAAAAGTGGTGTAAGTCAAAATAGGATAATGAGGTTTAAAGTAAGAATTCTGTAAAATACAGCGCAAAGTAGCAATTAATATGCCGTTCTTGCTATCCACTGACTACTAATAGTTTAAATATGTGAATATTAATTGCTATTTTGCGCTGTATTTTACAGAATGTTTACTTTAAACCCTCATTACCCATTTTTGACTTACACCACTTCTGCTCTGAAAGGCCCAAATCTTGGCCTGGTTCCGGTCTCGAATACTGATACAGGGTAGGATTTCAATAGTTAATTGCAGAAACACCATATGTCCATTTGAGTATTTTTTCAGAAGGCACAAAAAGCATTATCTTCAAAACCGTTCGATATTTTGAAGTGACTATTTTTTTATTAAAGCATATTTTCTAGTGTTTGACATACATGGACTTTAAGGTTTGTTGTTTAGTGTTTTCTGGAAAAAAAAAACCTGTACTGCCTGGACAAGTAGGGTTTCTGCAATTCACGTCTGGTAACAATTTTATTTAATTAAAACGTTGTTCAGGTGAAGAAGACGAAGAAGGTCAATTTTTTTTCATCTTATGAAGAACTTTAAGCCAAGAAATTGGAAAAAGCACTCAAACAAAAAAAATCAAAATTATGTGAATAGGATATTACATTCTTAAAATTCCTTTAATCCTATATTAAAGAAAGAAAATCAAACTGAATTTTATAGAAAATTTCACATTCCCTGAATTTGTGGTGTTTGTGCAATTTCCTGCAATTCACTTTAATTTATTACCGCTATGAAGTGTACACTGAACACTGGACATGTGGGATTTCTACACCACTTGAAAGCCCTGTGTATATGACTATTACAATCATATGAAAAACCGAATTTAAGGAAAAATGTGATTTGTGGGATGTCTGCAGTTAACGATTCATTGGGACTGTTGTTTTATAAGGTACTATTTACGGTATTATTTTCGATCCAAAGACGCATTGAAAAATACACAACATACGATTCGACTTTAATTATAATGGAACTAGCGTCTAGCATTCAAAGATGTCTCCACCAATTTATTCGGAAATCAGAGCGTTAAATTTAAAAGATAACTCGTTACACTGCTATAGCATGGTATGTTCTTCCATTGCAGTACGTTATCCACAACATTTGACTGTTGCTTGGTTAATAATTATGACGTATACATATGACGTAAGAATATATTAGGCTACTACTACAAACAAAATATACACATTTATGTTACGTACTCTTTAATGTATGGTCCCTTTTAAACTGAACGCATTGTATAAATTAGCTAACAACTAATTTACTGAAAGACATATCCGGCATGTGAAACAATGGAGCGTAACATTTTACATAGTATTCACTTCGTGGCTTTCTTCCCACAAAATCTTCGTGCTGTCAGTGACGAACATGGGAGCGTTTTCTCCAGCATATTGCAAGTGTCAAGGAAAGTGTATAGCTAATGTATGATACAGACAACTGCTGATGTATCATCAGGACATTTCTTCAGTATATTACAAGCGTAATTAAACAGCTAAAATGTTTTAATATGTTATAATAAACTTATACAGGGCTTTCATTTGAAAATTTCCCAGTCTAAATAACTAATTATTTAAATTGAATTAAATTTAAACAAAAAACACGTCAGTTTAGATATTGAGGGGGAAGTCTGGAACCAGGCTTAATTGCATTTTAGATTTCACTTCCATCCCCCAGCCACCCCCACTTTGAAATTTCAAATGGCACCCCTTTATTTTTATACTTAAATATGAAATAGTATTCAATTGTTTATACACCTCACTCATTTATTTTCGCATTTTTTGTTTTCTATCGTCGCCTGGCAACCTGGATTGTTGTTATTGTTGATTAGAGCTGAAGAGAATAAAGCTAACTTATTGAGCATTTCATGTAATAGTTGTGTTTGTGTATTAAATTATTTTATGCTCGACCATGCCTAAATGTAGTAATTATACACCTGGTAGCAGACCTTTAATGCATGCCATTAAAGTACACCTACTCATTTAGGTCAGGTCTTTCAGCCAATGACGACTCAGGTTACAACTGTTCAGCCAATGACAGGTCAGCTTTCTACCGTTATAAAACCGCAAGTATCGATTATTCTCGGATAAGCAATCGAAAGAGAATTAGCGAAAAGTCACGGAGGCTGGAAATCCAATACTGTCGCAGAAGGTTATGTTCTGTTACTATAATAATTAGCGTTAATTGTAAATAATATTCAAATAAATTCAATTTGTCATCTCACGTTTCAATGTCTAATTTTATTTCAATGTTACCTCTGTAGGTTCTTATGGCCTAGCAAGGTCAATGTGCACATCTGTTCCTCGGAAAAAATCAATACTTTCGCGTCTGCGCACAACTCACAACATACGGAACATTGCTGAAGGTCAGATACAATAAAATTAATAATATCAAGTTAGAAATATGGTCGAGCATAAAAAGTCGTATGAAACTCGCCTATAATGGTAATTAAGAAGCTCGTATGAAAATTATGAAACTCACTTGCGCTCGTTTCATAAATATCCATACTCGATTCTTAATTACCTTCATTATAGGCTCGTTGCATAATGTACTATTAAAATCGTGCATACCCTTCAAGTGAGAACATAAATAATCCTTACCGATAAAATTTAGGAAATTACACAAAACAAGCTGTGTTTTCATCCTACAATCAACTGATAACAACAAAAATACAGGTTGCCAGGCGACGATAGAAAACAAAAGATGCGAAAACAAATTAATGAGATGTATAAACAATTGAATACTCTTTCATATTTAAGTATAAAAATATAGGGATGCCATTTGAAATTTCAAAGTGGGGGTGGCTGGAGGATGGGGGTGAAATCTAAAATGCAATTAAGTCTGGTTTCAGACTTCCCCCTGAATATCTAAATTTACGTGTTTTTTTTTTTTTGTTTAAATCGAATTCAATTTAAGTAATTATTTAGACTGGCAATTTTTGAAATGAAAGCCCTATATAATAGTTTGTGTATAAGTACCTATACTCGTAAATATATCCAATAAGATTACATATAATAATAAATAATGCATTTTAAACTCAATTGAATTTTTAGAATTGTAAGTTGCAAACGAATATTTTCAAGTGTGTGACACACACATACATATCTTAGTTAGTATTTAAGTGTGTTAAATATTTGTACCAACTTTTTTTAAAGGGATAAACTCAGAAATCGTATTTAGCGTCGATGGTATTGCTGATAGCGAGATGATGAACTATTTGACAGGTTGAGGTCAAGGATTCACCATGAATTACTTGACATTCGTTTTGCAGTTAGTAAAAAGTTCCAAAAAAAATCGAACTAGATAATTTTCCCAAGCGAAAATCGAACTCACGCTCGAATGCAATTCCGATACAGCAGGAAAACGCATGTATCTGAGCTACACCGGTACGTTATAATTCATTTTAATAGTAATTAGAATAGCACTGATTTTTATAAAAACAGGAAGCTGTGTAATTCTAAACCAGATACGAGATGTTCATTGGATCGTTATTTACTCACCACTTCAGAGCCAGGTGTGAGCTTCCTGTGTAACCGTAACAGACATCACATCCATTACGACTCGAAGATGCTAGTAATGGTGACTTCATTAAAAGCTGCCCAACAGAATCTCAGACAGATGCACAATCCTAAATATGAACTCATTTTACACTACATGTAAACACCTCTCACAGCTAACAGTACATCTAACTCGTAGTAAATTACGTTAAGACCTCTTATTATTATCCACATGTGGTCAATATATCAAGACATTGTCTTCTACGAACAGTAAAACACTTGAAGAGCGTGCAATATGACACCCAACGAATATTAAAACGACCGTGGGAATGTAATTTTAAAAATAATGGCTGTTACAGCAGTGGTTCGCAACCGTTTATAAACTTGCTAGTGGCTTGTGCAGCAAATGCTACAAACTAAGTTCATTAGACGTTCAAATAAACATTTTTCGGATTTATTTTCAATGAAGAATACCAGACGTTCTGAAAGTTATTTGCTTCCATAATAACGAAAGATACTCTCTCTCGAGCCAGTACTGAAGAGAACCACTCATATAAATATCTACACCACACCGCCATTAAATATATGAAAAAGACCCAACCCCACTTGATTAATAACTATAAAAATATTTGATTTTTAATAATATTATTGTCTTACGTAAGTTTTATAGCTTTCAGTAACATATACTATATAGCCGCCACTCAGTAAAATATAGAAATCAAAATCTAATTTAAGTTATTCTGTACATCTACTTATATAACCCCAAAACGTTTCACTTTCATATCATCAATATAGCATTAACATGTATAATTAATGAAAAATAGTCACATCATGGCATTATGGCATTAACTACAATAATATTTCATTTCTAATAGTATTAATGTCATCAAACCACCTCAAGTTTCGTAGTTTTTAATATCCAATACACAGCTGTACCCAGAAAATTACACACCACAGAATCGAACCTGTAAATTATTTTTAGTAAGTTAAGTTTTTAATAACCAATTTAATTTGAGCTCTAAATATGTCAGCATTCTTGCATATCATGGCCTTCGTGTAATATTGTTTACTGTAGTGTGTATTTTGTTTTATTCTGAAATGCAACGCAGCCGACTTGATGCTCGCTTCGCTTCTCCTGAATGCAATTAGCTAATTCTCAAAACTGTCGACAGATGGATTTTGGAAAATAGGAAAATGATGTAGGAAAATTGACATTTCACTGAAAACTACTACTTTTTCGAAAAACTTTGGGTTCCAAGCTTCAAAATGAGGGGTCATTTATTAAAATCCGTTCAGCAGTTTTCCCGTAATTTCCATTACCAGTTCATATATATATATATATATATATATATATATATATATATATATATATATATGTTCAAATTTAATACTGTAATAATAAGGTCGTACGTTTTTATAAAGCACCAGAAAGCTGAAGTTACAATAATTGTATTAAGATATAAAAATAAATATTATTTAAAAATTACGTCAAATTATTAATCATGAATACATTCAAATCAACAGGAATTTAAAGTTAAATGTTTTCCTTTCTGCCGATGATTTAGTCCTATCAACACCAAATGAAAATGATTGCCAGTATTCGTCGCATAATTTAAATATTAAATCTGTTGGAAAAAAAAAAAAATATATATATATATATATATATATATGCAGGGTGTACCGTAAATAATGCCATTAATTTCAGGGAATTCTTCTTTGAGATATTTCGAAGAAAAAAATTAATATAATTCTTCTCGTTTTTGTTTATTTTTCAAGATAAAAATTGTTTTATATGAAACATTTCATAGCGTGATCTCGGAAAGCCATTGATTGAATTCCCAATATACTCAGTTAATTTAAGGGAGCAGTGTGTTAAGATGATATTATTCAAATAATTTTATTTTTGTGCTTTATATGTGCAGGAATTTGCTACGAACAGAAGTCGTATTGTAAAATTCTTTTACAGAACGAAAAGTTACATTTGTTCCGATCAAATATTTTCTCCATATTTAAAGGACAAAACTAAAATTCTTTCAATCATTTATTATCATAATACACTGCTCTCTTAAACCGACTGAGCGTATTGGGAATTAAATCAATGGTTGTCCAAAAACACGATATGAAGTGTTTCATGTAAAGAATTTCTATGCAAATCTGACTTTCAGGTAGCTGTGAAGCTGACTTGAATAATTTCAAGGAAAAAATTGTTTCGGGACCGGGTATCGAACCCGGAACCTTTGGCTGAGCGCGTCAACGCTCTACCGACATTAATGCGAGAGCTGTGGTACAGTGTCGCGAAACTATGAGGATCCGAGAGCGCAAGAAGCGGCATAAGTAGCATCGATTTTCAAGTCACATTTCGTAAACGAGGAAAAAGCGAAACGAACGACTATCACCATGTTTCTCAACGAAATTTTCATTAAATTCAAGCCTGGGACAGTTCCATTATAAGTTACACCTCCATATTAATTTTTCTTAAATATATTTTTAATATTTTCACTAAAGTATGCCTGCATTTATTTTTAAAATTACATTTTTTTTTACTGAATGTAATACATGATTTTATTAAACATGTTTATAAACTGAGAGCTTTTTTTTTTATTTCTCTTGCGCAAATAATATTTCGATTTCGGTAACAAACAAGGTTGCCAGACATTATAATACATTTTTCTGAGCTTGTTGTCTTTGTTGTATTTAAATTATAGAACTTCATCTATCATTAAAATATTGGCAAGGAGAGGGAGGCCGTGACAAATGATTTTTGTGGGGGAAGGGCATAATTACTATGGACATTTCTTATTTTGCTTGTGTTTGTAAGAGATTTAATTAAATATTTCCGTATAATAACGAACACAATTTCTTCTCGTGTAATGCTTCTTGGCTAACGTGAATGAAATCATGAGTACTAATATTTATCAAAACAAACTTAGTGATTTCTGGAACACCCTGTATTGCTTTAAAGTTTTAGGACATCTCTAGGTATCTATCTGTTCACAAAGGTTTCTAATTAAGTATTCCTCCACAACAATAGCCGCCATTTCCTCTAGTGTGAGCTTCCTTTCCAATTAGCCTGAATTTAATATTAATATTTAAAATTAATATTTAATATTTGAGGAGAAAAATTCGCTCCGGCGCCGGGGATCGAACCCGGATCCTTGGTTCTACATACCAAGCGCTCTGACCACTGAGCTACGCCGAATTCAATCCACAGCACCGGACCTCCTTCAGTGTTTCCCTTTGTGGTCTGACTCCATTATATGTTGACGTTTATGTCCAATGTCAAATGCCATTATACTAGGAGCGCACTCAGCTGAGTGACTTGTTTGGCCGGGATTCCGCAGTTATATGCACTGCTATCTATGAGAATATTATGGATTTATTAATTTGTCCTACAGAATAATCTCTGTAATATTGACAATATTTGAGGAGAAAAAATATTCTCACAGCTAGCAGTGCTTATAACAGCGGAATCCCGGCCAAACAAGTCACTCAGCTGAGTGCGCCCCTAGTATAATGGCAGTTGACATTGGATACATGTCAACATATATATGCCTAACTTGGAGTCAGGCCACAAAGGGAAATATTGAAGGAGGAAGGTTCGGTCCGGTGCTGTGGATTGAATTCGGCGTAGCTCAGTGGTCAGAGCGCTTGGTACGTAGAGCCAAGGACCCGGGTTCCATCCCCGGCGCAGGAGCGAATTTTTCTCCTCAAATATTAATTGTCAACATTACAGATATTGTAATAAATCCATAATATTCTGAATTTAATAGGCAACAGTAGTTTTTAGTGAAACTGAATGTGACTTTTGGACTATCCAGTATTGGTTGACATGTAAAGTAGAATTTTCTCCTAAAATATTAATTGTCAATATTACAGATATTATAATAAATCCATAATATTATGAATTTAATAGACAGTAGTAGTTTTTAGTGAAACTGAATGTGACTCTTGGACTATCCCGTATTGGTTGACATGTAAAGTAGAATTTTCTCCTCAAATATTAATTGTCAATATTACAGATATTATAATAAATCCATAATATTCTGAATTTAATAGACAATAGTAGTTTTTAGTGAAACTGAATGTGGCTCTTGGACTATCCAGTATTGGTTGACATGTAAAGTAGAATTTTCTCCTCAAATATTAATTGTCAATATTACAGATATTATAATAAATCCATAATATTCTGAATTTAATAGCCAATAGTAGTTTTTAGTGAAACTGAATGTGACTCTTGGACTATCCAGTATTGGTTGACATCTAAAGTAGAATTTTCTCCTCAAATATTAATTGTCAATATTGCAGATATTATAATAAATCCATAATATTCTGAATTTAATAGGCAGTAGTAGTTTTTAGTGAAACTGAATGTGACTCTTGGAATAAACAGTATTGGTTGACATGTGAAGTAGAATTTTCTCCTCAAATATTAATTGTCAATATTACAGATATTATAATAAATCCATAATATTCTGAATTTAATAGGCAATAGTAGTTTTTATTGAAACTGAATGTGACGTTTGGACTATCCAGTATTGGTTGACATGTAAAGTAGAATTTTCTCCTAAAATATTAATTGTCAATATTACAGATATTATAATAAATCCATAATATTATGAATTTAATAGACAGTAGTAGTTTTTAGTGAAACTGAATGTGACTTTTGGACTATCCAGTATTGGTTGACATGTAAAGTAGAATTTTCTCCTCAAATATTAATTGTCAATATTACAGATATTATAATAAATCCATAATATTTTGCATTTAATAGACAATAGTAGTTTTTAGTGAAACTGAATGTGACTCTTGAACTATCCAGTATTGGTTGACATGTAAAGTAGAATTTTCTCCTCAATTATTAATTGTCAATATTACAGATATTATAATAAATCCACAATATTCTGAATTTAATAGACAATAGTAGTTTTTAGTGAAACTGAATGTGACTTTTGGACTATCCAGTATTGGTTGACATGTAAAGTAGAATTTTCTCCTCAAATATTAATTGTCAATATTACAGATATTATAATAAATCCACAATATTCTGAATTTAATAGACAATAGTAGTTTTTAGTGAAACTGAATGTGACTCTTGAACTATCCAGTATTGGTTGACATGTAAAGTAGAATTTTCTCCTCAAATATTAATTGTGAATATTACAGATATTATAATAAATCCATAATATTCTGAATTTAATAGACAATAGTAGTTTTTAGTGAAACTGAATGTGACTTTTGGACTATCCAGTATTGGTTGACATGTAAAGTAGAATTTTCTCCTCAAATATTAATTGTCAATATTACAGATGTATACTAATAAATCTGTAGCCGAAATTTTTCTGGTAATTTTCGATTTTCCAAAAATAATTGGTCCTAACATATATGATTAACCACCTTGAAACCGAAAATCGCTTTTTTGAAATTTTTTTTGTATATCTGTCTGTCTGTCTGTCTGTATGTTTGTTACCTTTTCACGCGATAATGGATGAACAGATTTCGATGAAAATTGGAATATAAATTATGTTCGTTGTAACTTAGATTTTGGCTATATTGCATTCAAAATACATTATTTAAAAGGGGGGTTATAAGGGGCCTGAATTAAATAAATCGAAATATCTCGCTTATTATTGATTTTTGTGAAAAATGTTACATAACAAAAGTTTCTTTAAAAATAATTTGCGATAAGTTTTATTCCTCGAAAAATGTTGATAGGACTGATATTTAATGAGATAAATGAGTTTTAAAATTAAAATAACTGCCATCTAAGGCCGTGTAATGAATTAAAAAACAAATGACTTCGTCTGTAAGGGGCCTTGGGCAGCAACAATCGAAAGCTATGAGAGATAGCCTACAGAGAATGTTTCTGTGTTTGTATGAAGTAATATCGGAAGCTAAATTAACCGATTTGTATAATTAATTATTATTTCATCACTGAAAAGTGTAGTTTCTCTAGATGGACATAATACTATAATGTTATTACAGTAACTTCTGAAATAATATAATATAATATAATATAATATGTAATATTATATAATATAATTTAAGTTATTTGAAGGGTTCAGAACCATAGTGGGCCAAGCGCCATTTGCTGAATACGTAGAAAACAAGGGTTAAAACTAAGTTATTACCATAATTCAATGGAAACCTGTAACAAGTAAAATAAAATATACACATTAAATCTAAATGATGTCAATCTTCATTAAACTATGGTTGCATGTAATGAAAATTAAGAAACATGTTAAAGGAATTGTCATTGCACCAAATGAGTGTGTCTGGATCAAAATGATCGCATATTAATTATTTGGATGCAATTTAAATTAAGTAACATATTAAATGATTTATCCTTCTATCAAACACGAATGTTCCCTGGATCAAACGCCCTATTTTAATTATGTAATTACTTTATATTTATTTCTAACGGGTGCAGCGGAGCGCACGGGTACGGCTAGTATGATAATAAATCCATAATATTCTGAATTTAATAGGCAATAGTAGTTTTTAGTGAAACTGAATGTGACTTTTGGACTATCCAGTATTGGTTGACATGTAAAGTAGAATATTTCGCAATGACAAATGCAGTGTGTAGTGGTTCACACCACATTGTAATTCAGGAAGAGTTGTGGAGTCGGGCAGCAAATAGACCTGAACTGAGCAACAGATGCGGACTGCGGTGACGCATTGCTTTCAGCTAACTGTTATGAAACATTCGATCAAGCACACTTGGCCTCAGAGAAATCCTTGCGACCATGCAGCAATGTGTACCAATCAGCTGCGTCATTTTTACCAGGATATAATTCTTTTAAGTAAGCTGGCTCCGAAATAAATGTCAACAAATGAATATTCTGTCCTATTTAGACTCTGGACAAAGAACTTTCATTAGGACACAACACCTAACACGCCTCTTGACCTATTCTTAACTTCAAGAGATTTCATCTTTTCGCCTAGCCAGAGGCATCCATCTTATAATACCGGTTTCTTTTTTAATTTTTTTTTTTAGATGCTACAAAAATAAGTCCTACAAAGGGGACACATACTCTGTCATTACACATTTCACGCGTTTGACAATTCGGTTCCTTCATCATACTACGAGAAGAAATGTAAGAAGGAAGTGGAATAGAGAGAAGGGTACAACAAGGATGTACTTTATCAACTACCTAATTCAGCATCTACGTGGACGGATCAGTGAAGAACTGTTTTCAGAATATGGGAAAGATGATAGTAGGAGGAAGAAAAATAAAGTGCATAAAATTTGCTGATATGGCGTTGTTTGCAAAAGGGGATATGATTGGGTGAAATGGAAGAATAGTTGGGTGCAATAGAAGTACTTATAAGTTAGGTTTACTTTTGCTCGTTAGACGTCATTATAGAATTGTTTTTATTTATAGCCCCAGGTTTATTGCAGCTATTTATTTATAGTTAGAAATAAATTTAGGTTTATTTTATTTTTTATTTATTGCTGTAATTATTGTATAATTGTAATGGTATTATTGTATATTATATATCACTGCCACCGGGTGTATACTCAATTGTAGTGTTAATAAATACATACATACTAAGTGCTATTCTACTGAAGCTAAATGGCAACAGTGAGCAGTATGGGACGAAGATAAATGCAAACAAGACATACCATGGTTATCGCAAGAAAAATGAAGAAGGTAAACGTGCGAATTCAAAATGAGGTAGTAAAACAAGTAATGGACAGTTTAAAATACTTGGAGTGTGCTACAAGTAGTAACATGGACTGCTGCCAAGAAGTCAGAATGATAGCAATGTTAAAGAAAGCTTCTTATAGAAAAAGGAGCACATTCTGCAGACATCTGGAAAAAGAACTGAGGAAAAGTCTAGTGAAGTGCTTTGTGTGAAGTGTTTCATTATATGAGGCAGAAACATGGACATTACGACGAACTGAAGAGAAGCGACTAGAAGCATTTGAAATGTGGATATGGAGAAGAATGGAGCGTGTGAAATGGATAGACAGAATAAGAAATGAAGCTGTACTAGAAAGAATGGGTGAAGAAAGAATGATGCTGAAACTGATCTGAAGAAAAGAGCTAAAGAGTTTTCATTCCATGGGAAGGAGAAATGTGTAGTTAAATGTTTCAATTAGATTTAATTTTCAGTTCTGTATTCTATTTCTAATAAAATGTTATATTTATAACAAAAATTGATACTTTTTTTGGTTAGTACAATATGAAACGTAACAGGCCGTATATATCGATTGCAACAATAACAGCATCCATGGATAATAAGGAAGGCTGTGGAATACCATATAAACTGCAGTTTCACTATTTTCGTGTAGCATTCTTATTAATGTTGCAAAATAAAAGTGTATGAATAATTTAAAATCAATTCATATTAAAGAATAACATGAACATTTATAAAAGTTTTATTTACATGTTTTTAAAAAACTAATCTCAGAAAAATAGCTATTTCGCCATGTTTGCTAAAGTCCTCGGAAAACGATATAATTTCATATGGGCATTTCTTTTGCAGCCCAGTGTAGCCTACATAATTTTGAAGTACCAGTATATAGAGCCTCCATACGACCATAACACTCAAGGTGCAAAACACACGACAGAATTGCTATACGTCATTAAAACTTTTTTTTTTTCATAAAATTTGCAGTTAACACATTTGTGCTTAGTATGGCAGTATATCCCAGCATTAATCTTTGTTTATTACATTTGTTGCTCTCAGAGATTTATCTTGGTAATCTGTCATCGCCAAATGTGAGTTAATGTTCTTCCCGTTTCTTGTTATCTTTATCTTATCATTAATTACTGAACATGTGTCAAGATGTCACTCACTAAGTTATATTTTTATCACTATCTACTTAAGTATGCATCATTATATATCACTAAAATATCTTAATCAGTAAATTACTATAATTTTAATATAAGAGAATAAGAAGCAAAAATATTAATAATCAACAAATTGCCTAGCAATTTACCTATTCATTGTACAGAAAACCCCAATAGTAGGCTAATGTTTGTTCCAATGTTTATAAAGAGTCATGTGAGTGAATATCAATTAAAAATTATGTAAATTGTGACGCAAGGGACTTCTTATATAAAATGATACAATATTTTATTAAGATACTAGCCGTACCCGTGGGCTCCGCTGCACCCGTTAGAAATAAATATAAAGTAATTACATAACTAAAATAGGACATTTGATCCAGGGAACATTCGTGTTTGATACAAGGATAAATCGTTTAATATGTTACTTAATTTAAATTGTATTTAAATAATTAAAATGCGGTCATTTTGGTCCAGAGAGCAATCATTTGGTGCAATGACAATTCCTTTAACATGTTTCTTAATTGTTATTACACGCAACCATAGTTTAATGAAGATTGACATATCATTTAGTTTTAATGTGTATACTTTATATTACTTGCTATATGTTTCAGAAGTTACTGTAATAACATTATAGAATTATGTCCATCTAGAGAAACTACACTTTCCAATGGTGAAATAATAATTAAACAATTAATTAGCTTCCGATATTACTTCATACAAACACAGAAACATTCTCTGTAGGCTATGTTTAATAGCTTTCGATTGTTGTTGTCCAAGGCCCCTTATAGACGAAGTCATTTGTTTTTATTTCAGTACAGCGCCTTAGATGGCGTTGTTATTGTAATTTTAAAACTCATTTATCTCATTAAATATCAATTCTATCACAATTTTGTATAGAATAAAATTTATCGGAAATTATTTTTAAAGAAACTTTTGTTATGTAACATTTTTCACAAAAGGCAATAATAAGCGATATATTTCGATTTATTTAATTCAAGCCCCCTTAAAACCTCCCTTTTAAATAAATTATTTTGAATGCCATATAGCCTAAAATCTAAGTTACAACGAACTTAATTTATATTCCAATTTTCATATAAATCGGTCCAGTCATTATCGCGTTAAAAGGTAACAAACATGCAGACAGAGAGACAGACAGACAGACAGACAAAATTTAAAAAAAAAAAAGCGATTTTCGGTTTCAGGATGGTTAATTATACATGTTAACTCCAATTATTTTTGGAAAATCGAAAATTACCAGAAAAATTTTGGCTACAGATTTATTATTAGTATAGATTAATAAAATGCGAACCACTTATCATGGAGGGATGAAATTTCGTACATGTGTTGTTATTAACCAGATACGTCAGTGATAAAAGTTTTGTGATTTTAGCTTTAAAACATGGAGATTAGTAATTTTAGTATAGTGTCTCTTTAATACTGTGATATTGTATTCTGGTAAAATATTAGGGAAGGTACAGACTCCTTTGCCTCCCCTGAAAATCCGCCGCTGAAACTTCATAGGGAGGGAAGTGACCAAAGGGTTTGGAGCTAGCATATATATTTCAGTCACTTCTAGATCCTTTTAAATAATGCTAGAATGCTCGTAAATTGAATATTTGCTTTCTTACTGCCGTCATCGTCTTCCCCAGTCTTATGTCATGCATTCTCTGACATGCGAATCGATGACACTAATTTAGAAATGTAGTGCGCAAGAGTCGCGGTACCAATTCCCTGTTGTTGCTAATCTAAGATGAGCACCTTTCACTAGACACACTTCCCTTCACTGGAAGTACAACCTGAATAACTGCGAGGTGAAAGCTGACATTGGCAGCATTGGCTTGTAACACGAAGATCAAAACCAAGCCAGTGTTATTGTTTATAACCACCGATTGTAAAAGGCTGATACAGATTGTTGTACGACTACTCTCTAGCCAGAAGCTGCACGCTAGAACATTGTGTTCGTCTGGTCAGAGGTGACTCCCCCGCCTGGCTCCACACACGCAAGTTGTGTGATGTACAGCCAGCTGTTTGCACAGACGTATCGTCCACATGAGTTACTCCATTACTTTTGCGTCCAATCTCGTTTTTCGTCAATAATATTTCCTTCATTGTAAGTAAGAATTCCTTGTGCGAGATCGTGCGTATTTGCTTGGTTTCCGCACAAACCCAATCCGAGGAAAGTGTAAAATTGCACATTCAGTATTCCCAACCTAACACACATAAGAATTTCCCTCTTCTTACCGCTTAAGTAAGATATTGATTTTACTGCTTTAGGCTTTTAACATATTATTTTTAGAGACGTTCAATATAGTAATAATTATAAATTGGAAACTTACCACTGCAATTTCACCTAAATTGCACTGTTAATTATTGTTTTTAAATATCTGACAAAAATTAAGTAAACTCTACAACTTCACTAAAGTCACTGCATTCGTGATGCAAGTAACATTCAGGAAGTCGTGAAAAAATCAACAAGATTCCAGATGCCGATGTTATTACTGCAATATGTTATATTAATAATATTGTTAAAATATTAAAATGAAAAATAAATCATTACATAACCTTACCGTTTGTTTCAAGTTCGCATTTATAGACTGGGGGGGAAAAAAAGACAGAGTATATCACGGCCTGCTGGAGTATAGTAAACACAGAAAACATTTTAAAGCAACAATGTTGAAGATAGATTTTTTTGTTTTGCAAATTTGCAGTCATTGAACAGAAACCAAGATGGAGATTTATTGCAACTAATTAGAAATTCCTCTTTCAGGTATGCAATAAACGATCTTCGCACAAAATAATGTACGATACACGAGCGGTAAGTTTTCTTTCAATTCTCGGAAATTAAAAAAGCTCAACTACGTTTCGCTTTTTCAATCTTTTCCTCGAACATGAAAACGTCAACATACCGCTCTTGTAACGTATATTACTATTTCGTCCAATCTCGTTTTTGGTCAATATTTCCTTCATTGTAAGTAAGAATTCTTTGTGCGAGATCGTGCGTATTTGCTTGGTTTCCGCACAAAACCAATCCGCGGAAAGTCTAAAATTCCACATTCAGTATTCCCAACCTAACACACATAACAATTTCCCTCTTCTTACCGCTTAAGTAAGATATTGATGTTACTGCTTTAGGCTTTTAACATATTATTTTTAGTGACGTTCAATATAGTAATAATTATAAATTGGAAACTTACCACTGCAATTTCACCTAAATTACACTGTTAATTATTGTTTTTAAATATTTGCAAAAATTAAGTAAACTCTACAACTCCACTAAAGTTACTGCATTCGTGATGCAAGTAACATTAAGGAAGTCGTGAAAAAATCAACAAGATTCCAGATGCCGATGTTATTACTGCAATATGTTATATTAATAATATTGTTAAAATATTAAAATGAAAAATAAATCATTACATAACCTTACCGTTTGTTTTAAGTTCGCATTTATAGACTGGGGGGAAAAAAAAGACAGACGTATATCACGGCCTGCTGGAGTATAGTAAACACAGAAAACATTTCAAAGCAACAATGTTGAAGATAGATATTTTTGTTTTGCAAATTTGCCGTCATTGAACAGAAACCAATATGGAGATTTCATTGCAACTAATTAGAAATTCCTCTTTCAGGTATGTAATAAACGATCTTCGCACAAAATAATGTACGATACACGAGCGGTATGTTTTCTTTCAATTCTCGGAAATTAAAAAAGCTCAACTACGTTTCGCTTTTTCAAACTTTTCCTCGAACATGAAAACTTCAACATACCGCTCTTGTAACGCATATTACTATTGTCCACTTCCTTTTCGTCTTCCATTATTGTTCGTCCGGAAGGATTTTTTGTCCATACGACATCACGATCATAGCAAATAATTATTTTATCCATGACCATAACGAAAAACATGCCTTTACTAAATAATTTTGCGTTTGTAAAGTAGGCTTTTATTCAACATTACTTTATTCCACTAGTGAGATAAAGACTTTACCTCACAGTTTGAACTTTATCTCACAGTTCATTAGTATTTTCCTATACCCGGGTACACACGTATACTTTTCCATTCAACTATTACTCAAGAAGTTATTATATTAGTTACTAGATGTCACTACCTCTACTTCTTTATTACCATTTCTTAAATATACATACACTCAATCTCCTTCTCTTTTCTCTATCTACTACGTCGTAATTTGTGCATTGCATCCATATCTAATATGTATTTTTTTTTTTAATTTTGTAATAATTTACCTTTTGGGATGCGAGGAGACTTGAACCTGCGAAGTTGGGTTTATAGGATTTTAAAACAATAGGCTACGCGTTAGTCAACTGAGCTACACAGACACGATGATAAATTACGTTTTAATATTCCTCTTAAGTTTACAGAAGTAAAATGTGAAATTATTTTAATCACATTAGTCCCGTGAACACTTCTAACGGATTTTAATAAATGGCTCCTCATTTTGAAGCTTGGAACCCAAAGTTTTTCAGAACAATAGTAGTTTTCAATGAAATATCAGTTTTCCTACATTATTTTCCTATTTTCCAAAATCCATCTTTCTTCAGTTTCGAGAACTAATTGCATTTAAGCAAGGCCGTGATTTCAGAATAAAACAGAAGACGCACTACAATAAACAACAGCTATTACACGAAGGCCATGACCCGCAGGATTGCTGACATATTTAGAGTTCAAATTCAATTGGTATTAAAAACTTCAAGACTTACTGATTCTGTGGTGTGTAATTTTCTGAGTACAGCTGTATATTGGATGTTGAAATCTACAAAACTTGAAGTGGTTTGATGACATTATTACCATTAGAAATGAAATATTATTATAGTTAATGCCATGATGTGACTATTTTTCATTAATTATACATATTAATTATATATTGATGATATGAAAGTGATACGTTTGGGGTTATATAAGTAGATATAGAGAATATGTTAAATTATATCTTCATTTCTATAATTTACTGAGTGGCGGCTATTATGTATATAAAACTACAAAACTTATGTAAGATAATAATATTGTTATTAAAAATAAAATATTTTTATAGTTGAATAATTTCGAGGGAAAAATTGTTCCGGAGCCGGGTATCGAACCCGGGACCTTTGGTTTAACGTACCAACGCTCTACCACTGAGCTACCCGGGAACTCTAACCGACACCGATCCAATTTTTCCCTCTATATCCACAGACCTCAAAGTGGGCTGACAACCGTCAAGCAACCAACTTCGAGTGCACACTAACTCCGTGTGACTTAAATTGTGATTTTCTGTTAACGAACAGTGACGTGTATTATGCAAATCAAGATTTCAGGTATAACTCCCTGTAAAGTTGATTTGAATATTTTCGAGGGAAAAATTGTTCCGGAGCCGGATATCGAACCCGGGACCTTTGGTTTAAACTGTATTACTTACTGATAAAATAAGAGGCCTACAAAATTTTGTAGTCTCTCAATCGTTTTAGCAAGATGTCTTGGCAGGATAAAATGATTTTACCTCTATATTTCAAACTCTACATGCAGCAGCTATACCAAAATGTCATGTCTATTTTACCTCTACATTTCAAGCTCTACATGCAGCAGCTATACCAAAATGCCATGTCTATTGTTCGAAAGCATAGCAAACCTGACTTTTACACTCCACAATGACCTGAAATAGCTATTGCTTTACTTCCACATGAAACACCCACTGATCGCCCTGATATTGTTAATTGCGTTTTCGCGTTGAAACTCAAGATGCATAGGATACATAGGTTCAACAAAAAGTATTTGGCATAAAAACCATTGAGAGGGAGTACGTTTCATTATTATGGAAGCAAATAACTTTCAAAATATCTGATATTTTTTCATTCAAAATAAATGTAAAAAATTTGTATTTGAACGTCTAATGAACTTAATTTGCAGCATTTGCTGGACAAGCCACTAGTTTTATTTTATTACTAATCCATGTTAAATGCACTAGAGTCGTGCACAACCTGTTACGAAAAAATAGAAATCATATATTGCTATTGAACGCCTGGCGCTATAGTCAGTATGCAAAGCTCTCCCATCTCGCGGACTGTCTCAGGTTCGGTTTAACTAATATTAGAGTTGTTTCTCATTTTTTATGGGTGGACGGCAAAGACAGACCACACTGAGCCATGCAGGAGTTCCAAGAGCCCTTGCAAGGACGCGATTATCATCGTGTAGGCTAACTTTTTAATTGACAGCGTCGTAAAATAGTCACTAAAAACCCTCTAGAAACAAGACAACCCTTTGTATAGTCTATTTACATGGCGGTGAGTGTGGCAGTAAACCTCAGAGTTCTCTAAAAGCCATAAGTAATTAGTAAGTGAACAATTTCTGTAACGTCAATAAAAACTACGATGGTGCAAAATTTGTATGTGCTGTTTTGACACTTAACCTAGTCTAGTCCTCCAATATTTTCAAAATTTACGTAATAGCACATGTTTTTATAATAACCCAGTAAGCTATAACCTATATGAAGTAACCAAAAAATGATAATAGCCAAATTGTCATGAGAGAGAGGCCTATTCTTCAAAATACCTCAGCGAATACATGAATCACAAACTGGCTTCTTTCTTATTGTCAAACCGTGTTTCTTCATCTGCTATTTCTATTTACAAAAGTATTAATAATAATTTTGTTAACATAACAGTTAAAATGGCTCATAAATATGTACATGTTTAATATTATTTAAATGAAATGAATGTCAGGGAAAATAAAATTTTAGTGCAATAACAATACCGTATTAAATAGTCTATATGGCAGAAGAGTTAGTGGCTGGAGAACTTATCCCTTCTTTCTACAGCTCATTAACCACTGTTGCCAAGATATCACCTTACAATCTCGCTAACTTTTTAACAAAAAGTAGCTAAATCTTTTCAAAGTTTGTTTAAAATATACCCAGAAATGTCGCTAAATATTAATAATAAATATCACTAAATAAAAATAGGAAAAACATACATATGAGGAAAAAAATTATCATTTCTCTTCGTCACCCTCTTCTGCGGAGTCTGGTTGCATTGTTGACGGCTGTGATGTTGGGGCGGAAGCTGTGGGAACAGCTGATTGTGAATACACTGCACTTGAGCCAATCATTTACACAAAGTTACACTTTCTGGCAAATTTTCACCTAAGCGTTTGACCATAATTTTTTTGTAAAATCTAACACTTTTTAAATATATATTAAAATATATTAAAATCAGCAAAAACTATAGTCCCATTTGCTTCATACGAACTGTCAGCACAAAATTCCAAAACTCAATTGCCTCTGGTCGATTCGGAGTGAAAAATCTCCGCGTTGCGGGGAAGAACTGAGATTAGGTACATCAGCTGCAACTCGCGACTCGTCACGTGTCAATCAGTAGCATTGAGAGAGAGACCTAACCCGTGAGAACCATGAATCAGCATTTTTCAACCCTGATCACTGATCACAAATATGAGATCAGGGCTTTCACGTATGAATCATTAGACTACTCAGTCATGCACCCATGCCTCTTCTAAAACTAAGAAGTGCACGACTTCAGTTGAATGTTTTAACTTAAAAGAAAGAAAAAAAGTGGAATAATATTTAAAAAATCAGCAGAAAAGTCGCTACTCGTATTTTACAAAATTTGTCCCCGAGATTGATTCAAAATTCCCTAGATTTAGCGACTTATCGCTAAATGTGGCAACACTGTCATTAACGTCTAGCACAGCGCGATCCATTATAAAACTTTTAATGACTTTGAACTTCTGAACCATTAATAGCAAAAGTGTGCAATAGAGTAACTGTGGGAGATTCCTCAGAGTAAATGTTGAAAATGTCTTCCACCTGCACCCATACACAACTGTACTCGTCACACCATATTCCGTGACGTTCTCGGAAGTGTATCCTCGTCAATGTTGCTGATTTCATTCCTAATTGTCTCACGGAGTTCATCAAGTGACCGCGGTCTATTCTTGTGTATTATGTCCTTGAGATAACCCCATAAGAAGAAGTCTGTAGAGGTTAAGTCAGGTGATCTGGGGGCCGCAATTTTTTTTAGATTAGATGATCACCGAAGAATTTAGTTACAAGTTTAATGGAACCGTTAGACGTATGACACGTTGCGCCGCCCTGCTGGAAGTAGTCTGGCTCAATCGGCGCAGTGATTTCTTTGGTAGGTTCACTAAACGTCCTCGAACAACAACAACAACAACACCATCTTGACTCATTGAAGGTCTGAATTTTCGACTCCCGCTGAGGAGCGGGCCAGTTGTCTGCAGCTTTCTTGCCATCGATAAAATTATTGGCCTGGTTGGAACATTGCGAACACCGAATTCTCTTCGAAATGCCCGTTGTGTTTGGATCAAGGAATTTGTCTTCCAATACGTTTTCACAATAAAAACACGCTGCCGAATTGAGAACTGCATGTTCGTGTTATGACCGCGAAAACTAGAGACTGCGAACTAATTACTATTAGCTAACAGTAGTCAGTAGTCAACAATGGATGTTAGGGATACTGACATTAAATTTAATATTATATAACACTTCACCATGTTGTCAAGTTTTATGTATGTCTTCATAGGAAAGCAACAAAAAAATAACAATGACGTATGGTGCTCTAATGTGCTCTGTTATCATGATTATGTTTCTTTTAAACCAAAACAACAGCACATTTATAGAGATGTAATATTTACCGGGATGAAATGTTTTATTTTTTTAACAGTGTCACACTGTTTGATTTATTTATTTTATTAGGTTATTTTAGGACGCTTTATCAACATCTTAGGTTATTTAGCGTCTGAATAAAATGAAGGTGATAATGCCGGTGAAATGAGTCTGGGGTCCAGCACCTAAAGTTACCCAGCATTTGCTCATATTGGGCTGAGGGAAAACCCCGGAAAAAAACCTCAACCAGGTAATTTGCCCCGACCGGGAATCGAAACCGGGCCACCTGGTTTCGCGGCAAGACGCGCTAGCCGTTACCCCACAGACGTGGGCCCACTGTTTGATGATGATGATGATGATGATGATGATGATGATGATGATGATGATGATGATGATGATGGTAATAATAATAATGCATACTTATCATTATCTGAAGTTTATATACATAAATGTTATTTTCATTTTAAATAGCGTATAAAACAATCGATACTGCTAAATGTATCAACTTGAAACACTCAACGAGAGTATCACTACAGTTATTGTTATTTCGTTTTAAACAATGTATACAACACGGCAAAAGTGCTCAATGCAATAGTGTGTGTGTGTGTGTGTGTGTGTGTGTTTTTTTTTGCAATCAATATGTTTCCAAACTGCACTTGTATTTATTGTACTGTTAAACATACATGTGCGTGTCACTGAAGATCATTGCTTCCATGCCTGTTGAGTCAGTCTATCAAACAGCTTCAGATTGTCTTTAAGAACTGAGCTGCTACACGTGATTTTGTGCAGTGAAGAACCTATTGCAATTTTGCTTCTAATGTATCCACAAACGCCTTGTGGCTAGTCTTCTTCTCTGCCTTTCAAGTGATGCATTTATTAGAGATTCCAGGCGTTTCCCTGGTTCTAGATAACTTAATAATGTTTTATTTTCGCTGGCAGAGTTAAGGCCATAAGGCCTTCTCTTCCACTCAACCAGCCTTAATCAATACAATACATATTTAAATTACAAATATTTACACTACACTTAAAATGTTCTCCAGCAATATTCTTCAGTTAAGTTTTAACGACTAGTAGACTACATATTTATTTAAATTTAGATAAACCTATAAGGTAAAGTAGTAACTTAATTTATGAGCTAATTTAATTCAATCAATTATAATTAATTTAATATTTGAGGTGGCTAGTAAAATGATGAAAATTAATTTAATATAAGCATACTAGGACTATGTTACAGGGAGAAAAAAAACATATATATAAAATATATTTCTATAATGAGAATATTAATGTAATTGCCATTAGAGGTTTTGTAGATCTATTTAGAGAAATTAATGATAATAATAAGAATGGACAGATGTTAGTTTCATTATAAGTAACAAATATTAATCAGCAATTAATATGTTAAGTAAGAATTTATGTAATTTTAACCTAAATGAAGTTATTGTCCAACAACCCCTTACATCACTCAGAAGCGAGTTCCAATTTCTAGTAACTGAAACTGTATAAGATGAAGAATATAAAGATGTCTTGTGGTAGGGTATAATGAGTAAATTGTTATGATGAGATCTTGTACTTAGCTGATGATATGCGGATAAATAATTTCTCCGTTTCTGACGTCCTGTGTGTTGTCTGCATTCAGGGTAGTCCGGAAACTTATTGATTGTCCCTTGTATATAATGTATGTGTATATTTGTGTGTCACATGGGAGGTAACGAAATATAAACACTAGTTAATTTGAAATGAACCTACCTACAATAAATTTGTAATTGCTTATATTTAAACAAAATAAAATATTATAGTAGTATTCAGTGCAAAATACAAGAACCAAGTAATATTAAAAAACGTTTGCGCTAGTTGACATAAAAGTATGGCTAGATTTATTATAAATGCTTGTATTTATATGTTTTGCTGCTGTTTTTGTTTGAAAATGCGTGTAAAACATGGCGATACTGCGAAGTTGATAGACATAAGACATTCATTGTGAATATCACTCTTTTTATCGTTCTTTTCTTTTGAAACAACAACAAGCAATAGTTAACCTAAAAGTCACATGTCAGCACAGAGGTATTTCGCTATTACTTCTGTTTGTAACTGCATATAAACATGGCAACGATGCGAAATACATTCAGCGTAATTGTCAGTGTTATTATTTTCATTGCTGTTTTAATTGAAACAACATACAAAACATGGCGACATTAGCAGAGTCTAGGAATATAACTTACGATGTAAAATGTTAGCACAACTACTTTCGTTATTGCTCTAGCTGAAGCTACATATGAAAAACGATGAAATTTTATGAAACACAATCACGAAATGACGTTTGATGGCAGTATAGTTCATAATGTCAGCATGACTTTTTGTTAAAATTTCATATTAAGCATGGCAACAATGCAGAATACTATATCATTATCACTATTTTATTTAGGTTTGAAACTATATAAAAACATGGCGACTAGCGAACAGACACTAGATGACGCTATTATTTTACTGCATAAATATTAAAACAAATAATTAAATTACAATTATTTAGCTATTGTTTTAATTTGAAATTGTATAAACGTAGTGATAATACAAAATTCTATGTACAATAATAACTATTTTTGCCTTCTTCGTTTAAAATGTCATATAAAACATGGTGTATTGCGAACTGCATTCTTAATAAGCACCAATTTTGTTATTATATCGTTGTAAAAATTGCGGAATAGAAAGATAGTATCACTATTTGTGCTGCATTCATTTGAAATGTCGTATAAAACTTCACAACAATACATGATATTTTTTTGTTTTCGTTTGAAACTGCGCATAACTTGAAACAAATGACAGTTCGACATAAAATGCTAACATTCAAGTTTGTTTGCTACTTTCGTTTGAAATTGTGTATAAAACATGGCAGCAGTGCAAAATATTATAAAACAATGCATAAAACGTTAAAATTAGAAATACAATGATTAAATAACATCATTTAGCTATTCTCTTTATTTTAAACTTGCGAGTAAACGTACTGGCAATACCAAATACTATGTCATTATCACTATTTATGCCCTTCTCGTTTAAAATTTGACATAAAACATGGCGACAATGCGAATGGTAATGTAATTATCACTATTCTGTTTTCGTTTGCGCAAACTGTAATGGCAATAAGCTCTATTTTTGTTATTTTATCGTTTGAAATCAATGTAAAAATTGCTAAATGAAGTGATAGTATCACTATTTTTATTGCATTCGTTTGAAATCTGTTACAAAACTTCGCAACAATACGTGATACAATACTGCTGTTTTTGTTTTAAACTGCATGTAAAACAACACGACAATTCGAGCTAATATACTAGTATTGTAGTAGTTTTGATACTTTCCTTTGAAATTACATATAAAACATGGTGACAATACAAAATACAAACTATATCATATCACTATTTTTGTAGTTAAGTTTATTTATACATTCACTAACAGATAGGTCATTTCGCCTGTGTAGAATCTTTGGATACATCAGTAGGCCGTGACTTCTGATTCTGTTTCTGTCATATGAATATGGCGTGTAGGCTATTGATTTAAACTAATTCAATCTCAATTATTGTGATAATGGTGATTAAGGCGGTGATGAATCTTGGTATGTAAATTTCCAATGCGGCATTTGTCTTTGTAACTGAGAGAAACCATTGGCCGGCCGCGTGGTTTGAACCCGGGGCCCCTCGAGAATGCGTCACTATTTTGTTTAGGCTTGAAAATGTACAAAAAAAAGATGGCTACTAGCGAACAGACACTACAATGACGTTTACTATTGTTTTAGTGTGAAACAGTGCATAAAACACTAAATTTAGAAACACAGTGATTAAATAACATTATTTAGCTATTGTTTTTTGTTCTTAAATTGCGTGTGAACGTACTGACAATGCGAAATACTATGTTATTATCACTATTTTTGCCCTCTTCGTTCATAAAACTGCATACGAAACATGGAGGCAAAGCGAAATACATTGTCAACAGCGCTATGTTTGTCACCTTACCGTTTAAAACAGTATATTATCAAACAGTCATCACAAAATACAAGAACCTGAAGCTGGTGTCACACTCTCTGCCATCACTTGCACATGCCGCGATTCTCACCTGTTTCTAACTGCTCGCGCTGTCGTCACTCGTCTGTTCGCAGTTGTCCGCTGACCGTGAACTGAGCACACTGCCGCAGCTCTCTGCTCTTTTGTTGTTGATCTACCTTCTGGTGCCTGCTTCTAGGTGGCGGGGGGGGGGGGGGAGAATGAGTTTTGTGCGGTGTTGCCGAGTTGTACGAGTAAGTATTACGTCACGTTCGGTTATTGTCCCTCTAGTCCACTGTTGAGATTCTGTCACGCGACATGCAACAGTGTCGCCAACACAACGAGCTGATACTTTTTCTCCCCATGTGTATTGTTATCCGAAACATCAGGAGTTTGTGACCTAGATCTAGGATGAAACTACAGCTTCTTCGTCTTGGCAGCGTTAGTTCTTTGTTACGTAACGTTTTGTTGATGTTTTCCAACGAGTTTGAAACTGATATTGGAAAAAAAACAAGCGAAAATCTTGTGAGATTTTAACATAGCCGGCCGGTTTCAGCAACAATGATGAAGTAGGCTACGTTGTCGAATGTCAAATGTTTAATGGTTGTTAAAGAGGTTTTCTGTTCATCAACATCTGTACTCTCTATAATTCAGGGGCGTCATATCAGTTTTTTGCTTGGGTGGGGGCAGATTTTTTAGAGAAAGCATGATGCGGTATATCGCGTGGCGTACTTTTTCCTTATTTCCTCTAAAATTGACTATTTTCAATACCGTAAACTGGGGGTAAACTTGATCATTAGGCTTATGTTAAAAAAAAAAATAGACCATCAGATGTACTAAACTTATACTGTGTCCCAAAAGTCATGGTAGGGTTTCAGAGGATCATATATATTTGTTTAATGAATAGAGGTAGAAATTTAATATTGGTGCCAAATAAAAATAAAACTCTTGAAGGTTTTCGTCTGTAAGTTTGAGGCACTGAAGGAAGCAAAAGACGGTAACATTCGAAGGATGCAATAATTTTCATTGTTACAATTAATTATACAATATGGATGTCCATTTTGATTTTAACATTTAGCATTTTGTAGTATTTATACATTCATTTAGGGGTGCTATACATAGACATTTCGCTAGCCCGCGCTACGAGCGTGCTAAACTAGCCCCGGCTATCGACTGGCTACTTGTACAGGAATCATATCGCATCATAACGCTAACACTGATTTATGAATACGAAAAACTTAGTTCGCTGATCATCCACCGGAAGCGCGCGCTATCAATGTCTATGAATACGGCCCTTAGAGTTTTGTATCGTTTTGAAGGGAAACATGAACTTTAGGTTAATATAGGGAGATATGTCATTGAAATTGAGATCATAATCACACAGAGATATTAATTATTTATTACCTTGTTAATTTTATTCATGAATAAGTGACACACTTGAAAGAAATCATAGAACACCCTGTACATGTTGTCAATCGTGTTCTATCAATTAAATTGTGTTTACTGAAAAATCTACCATCTACGCTGTTGGTAGGACCCAAATATATGGGTTGAACCGTAAGTAATGTCATTAATTTCAAGCGGTTATTCTTTGAGATACTTACTTGGTTATTTAACGACGCTGTATCAGCTAAGATTTATAAAACAGTTATATTACCGGTTGTTCTTTATGGTTGTGAAACTTGGACTCTCACTTTGAGAGAGGAATATAGGTTAAGGGTGTTTGAGAATAAGGTGCTTAGGAAAATATTTGGGGCTAAGAGGGATGAAGTTACAGGAGAATAGAGAAAGTTACACAACACAGAACTGCATGCATTGTATTCTTCATCTGACATAATTAGGACCATTAAATCCAGACGTTTGAGATGGGCAGGGCATGTAGCACGTATGGGCGAATCCAGAAATGCGTATAGAGTGTTAGTTGGGAGGCCGGAGGGTAAAAGACCTTCAGGGAGGCCGAGACGTAGATGTGAAGATAATATTAAAATGGATTTGAGGGAGGAGGGATATGATGATAGAGAATGGATTAATCTTGCTCAGGCTAGGGACCAATGGCGGGTTTATGTGAGGGCGGCAATGATCCTCCGGGTTCCTTAAAAGCCAGTAAGTAAGTAAGTATCAGCTACGAGGTTATTTAGCGTCGATGGAATTGGTGACAGCGAGATGATATTAGGCGAGATGAGGCCGAGGATTCGCCATATATTACCTGACATTTGCCTTATGGTTGAGGAAAACCTCGGAAAAAACCCAACCAGGTAATCAGCCCAAGCCCGAACGCAACTTCGGATCGGCCTTAGCCGACCGAGCTACGCCGGTGGCTCTTTGAGATATTCCAAGCAAAAATGTTAAATATAATTTTGCTCGTTTTTGCTTTCTTTTCGAAAAAGGAATTCTTTTATATGAAACATTTAATAGCCTGTTTCGGGAAAGTCATTGATTTGATTCCCAATATGCTCCAGTCCATTTAAGAAATAAGTGTATTATCAACAGTAATCTCACTAGACGTTTTGATTTATCTAGAGAAAATCAAAACTCAAGTGGGATTTAATTGACTATTACACGATTAGAAGAAAGTAACGAAGTACTCCAATATAATAAATATTAATTGACTTACGAAAATACAACTGTCTTCAAATGTATTATTGTACCATCTCAACATTACAAATATTACGCTAGATGCATGCTAGATGGCAGTAGTGAGCAATGCTTTCTCGTCGAGAAGTTCTCGATCTATATACGATGGCAATGTTACTAGTCAAGAAGGCTTTGTTGATTCAGTTTCATTTTTATTAAAATGCAACATTCCACTTCAATTATCCGAATCCCAGTAATCAACGTCACTTGACAGATGATTTTCAATACATTTTAATATTAAACAATCTCTGATACGTGACTATCCATAATATCATATAGCAAAAGCTATAACATAACCTTACTAATATACACAAGTGTTAGAAAAGTTTTAATTAACGACAACGACATAAAAAATAAACATGAATAATTTTAAAAGGAATAATTATTGAATATACAATTTTCAAATTTGAATGTGGTTGGTGGTTCAATTGATGTTATATTGGACGTGTGCGTAATAGAAGTGGAACTCGTTGATTTAGGCCTACATGGTGTATTCAACTTATTCAGCATTTCCGAATGGTGCTCTTCATTTATTTGTAAATCGGATTTCAGAAGATGCATAGGTATGATCAGTGATTTTTATTAATTCTTGTTCTTGAATGCCAATGCGAGTCATATTTGAAACTGCTGTGCATCGACTGGAGTGCTTTGTAATTATATATATATATATATATATATATATATATATTTTTTTTTTTTTTTTTTTTTTTTGACGTCCAGACCAGCGCAGTTTCAAATGCTGGCAAACAAAGAAACAAATGCTAGGGACGCGATAAAATTAAACAAATGCTAGGGACGCGATAAAATTAAACAAATGCTAGGGACGCGATAAAATTGTGCGATAAGCAGCCATGATTGGTTGAAATACGTCCTTTCGTACCGTTTTATTGGTCAAAAGTAGTATGACGTAGTAAGAATGTAATAGTCATAATTAGACTTCGTTGAATTGCCACACGCAGCATGCTATCAGGTTTTATTGTAACCGCAGTATACTGCTCAGTGTTTACATCAGAGGCATACTCAATTCGTTCCACGCCCCCTTCTCATACAGTCTATACCGCGTGCACAGTAAACCTTGCGATTCTTGTGGCAATTCCACGAAGTCTAGTCATAATAAATGACTGAAAGAATTTTAGTTTTGTCCTTTAAATGTGTAGAAATGTTATCCAAACAAATGTAACATTTTAAAATTCCTTTTCAGAACGGATTTTTCTTACCCAGCCTGATAGGTATTTTGGAAACTACTATATTTTTTATATTTATAACTCTTATTTCCGCGCCATGAAAAATAATCCATCTCCGTCAGATAGACCTAATAAACTACATCTACATGTACAATTTGTAGTGATGGGAGTATTCGAATAAAAATGCGAGTTATTCGATTCTTGTAAGTTCTCGAGATATATCTCGAATGGTGAACAAGTATTCGAATACTTAGCTCAGATGGTAGATGCTGCAAGAAGTGAAGAATTACAACAGAAAGAAACAGTATACTCCATTTTATTTCAAGGAGTGCAGTTCGGTGGCTCCTTTGAACACCCACTTACAGATTTATGACTTCCTACACAAACACCTCTGACAATTCCGTCCTGTCCCCTCGTCCCAACATTGCACAGTTGCCATAATCCTGGTGACCCTCGAAGTGAGACTAACGGGATTCTTGGAATTCGGAAAAGATGCAACAACTCTGCCTCCACGTGGATTTGACGGGAGCCTGTCAATTCTTCTGAACGAGGGTTGTGATTGGTTACTGGCAGGAGAAGACAAGATTTCCGTCACAGTAAGAAAGGCATCTATTTATGACAACCAATTAGTAGGGGGCAGTAGAAGGTCTGTCGGCAAAGTCCTTTCTATGAAACTGCACTCCATGAAATAAAATACAGTATACAGAAAAGGAAGTTCTCGAGAACATTGATTGCTCATCAATCGTATACATTCGGCTAACCTCGTGGTAGTTGCGTGCAATAAAGACTTGCTCCAGATCGTCTCTCCCTGTCTCACCTCTTTCCTCTTTCTTTCTCTCGTATAATTACGAAACGTAGAAATACGACATCTTTATCGGAAGTTGCAAATAGTTACAGCACATGATTAGAATAATAAACTCCTGTGCTTGCACAATACACTGCTGTCTTTATCGCTAGACAGTGGATGCGGGATGACTTATCGTTGAATGTAGGTGCACTTTTACTATATGTAACATTTTTTTCATTCAGACCATTGGCTGAACAGGTTTTAAACGTAGACAGACGACGTCAACATGCTACTGTATCTCCGTACAGTCAGAAGGAAAAGAAAAATAACGTACTGTAGTACATACCTTGCAAGGTTCAGTCCTCGTCATCATTGGTGCAAATTACCAGCGTCGCAGTAAACGACGATATATTCTCGTAAGTTGTCGAAGCTGAATCGTCTTCGCCTATCGCTTAAACAGTTTTTGTATCGAGAGAATTTCTGAAGAAAACCTCTAAAATGGGGATCACTCAATTTCTTTAGAGGAATATTTCTGTGGTGCCCGGGTAAAGGGGTATAAGTCCAAATAATGGAAAAATGAGTTACGTACACCATGATGTTCGGAAAGGCTGATGTTCTATAATTGGGTAAAGGGACATAAGTCCATCCGGCTCAGAAAAGTATATATAGAGATGTGAAAAGGGGTATTAATCCCAAAAAGCTAATGTTTGTTTGAGTAAAGGGAGATAAGTGTACTTATATCCATTTACACGATCTGGAATTGTACATACCCTTTTACACAACCTCTAGATGAAGACAAGTGTAGACCTGTAACACCGTACTTAAAATTTACTGGCAGTTTGGAAAATATACTGTATGTATCACATAGCAAGAATAACGACATTTTTGCATATTTGATGGCTGCATATATCATTCGAATAATTCATGTGATAAAACTGAATTATCAGGAGATGGAAAGACAGCAGTACAAGCGAAGAGCACAGTCACATAATCTACTCCAGTTACCTGTTTTATATCAGGGTCCTGTACTAATTTCTTGTCAAAAGAAGAAAGATTTATTGGACTGCTACCGCTCGTTCCAAATATATTTAATTCCTTTTACACTGCACTTCCAACAACCTCAACAGTAGAAGACATCCATCCTGACACAATCGAAGAAGTCGATGAAGATTAGTGATTTTGATAGTGTTAATGAAAGTGCTTATCAATTCTTATTTTCTATAGTTTCTTAACTTTAGTTGGTTATTTAACGACGCTGTATCAACTGCTAGGTTATTTATCGTCGATGAGATTGGTGATAGCGAGATGATATTTGGCGAGATGAGGCCGAGGATTCGCCATAGATTACCTTGCATTCACATTACGGTTGGGGAAAACCTCGGAAAAAACCCAACCAGGTAGTCAGCCCAAGCGGGGATCGAACCCGCGCCCGAACGCAACTTCAGACCGGCAGGCAAGCGCCTTAACCGACTGAGCCACGCCGGTGGCTCTATAGTTTCAAAATGTTATCTTATCATTCCTTAGGTACACTGAGGCAGATACTATTTTGAAAATAACATTTCATTGACATTGAAACGTCTAATACTATTGGTGTTATGAACAGTAAAATTTAATTTCTTCTTCAACTTTGCTTAATTTTTTTAATGCAGCTGTTCAGCCATTTTGGAACATTTGTGTAATTTTTAATAGTAATTATGTTTCATAATATGAGCTTTGTGTGTTTATTCTGTCAGAGATATTTTGGGGGAAAAGGAGATAAGTTGTATGTAAGTTTGTGTAAAGGGGGATAAGTTGTCCAAACTTACTATAATATAAAAAATATATATTATCAAAAATTAAAAATAAGTAAATGTTCGTAATATAACTTCAAAAGCATTAAGCGAAGGACAAAATAACCAGAGTACATTGCGAAAAGAAACACACTGGGATTTACAGATTTGTTGCAAACTTTGTTTTTTGCATTTTCTCGAAAGTTAAATTTAAGACTTCCTATACCCCTTTACCCGAGCACCACAGATTTGTATTGAGCATCATGTTGCACGTGTCGTTAGACCCGCACAACTAGATGATGATGCTGATGATGATGATGATGATGATGATGATGTTTCGTCAGATTTCATTTCAGCGCATTTCCTGTGCGATGTACTGTTGCAATGTTTCTCTATAGCCTGAGTTGTTCTGGTCTTTATTTCAATTTTACATACATTACACACGATATTGTCTTCGTTAATACATAAAATGTCACTTTCATACTTCTTAATTGCATTTCGTATCTCTGAGAGAAATTTAACGTTTTGCCATTATGAATGGATCAGCACAACATATTCAACGCGTACTAAATACTTGAGCAGGATAACACAACTGCACAAATTGCGTTGCAATGTTACTTTGAACAAATTGGAGTTCATTCGTTTTGTACGCTGCTGTACTCGCCAGGTACACAAGAGACGGACGGCGCGGCACGTGCCATATACTCTGATACGAAACAACTTCACTTTTCCTTAAGTCATCCCGTATCCACTGTCTAGTTACCGCTGTCATGCTGGATGTTGGATAAGAGAACCGAGAAGCGAGAACTGTCGGTGAGTTATCAATTCGTTATTCGAATATTAAAAGTATTCGAGAACAGATTACTCGATTCTTAAAAGGATTCGATTCTGTCCATCATTAATAAGTTCCTAACCAGATTGGATTCCCTCCTTAGAGCTGTGATTACCGCATCTGCTGATATGAAGTCCGCTGATGTGTTCGTTGCACAATATAATTGCCTGAATACAATCACAAACACCGCGTTGTTTTCACCAAACTGTGTTCATCAGTTATATCTTTACATGCAGTAAATACGCCTAATTAATTACCTTAGTATAATTATGTGATTACAACTTTGAAACCTGATATGCCAGTAGTTTGTTGTACTGTAGATTAGCGATCGAAACATTGCTACCAATTAGTGTAGGCTGTAGAATGCCTTGGTCTTCTTTCTTGTATGTCACGCCTTTAGTTTATTTTCTTGCCTTTGTTACAGTTATTACTATTATAAATTATTATCGTCTTATTTGGTGTCTTGCTGAAAATGTAGATCTATTATAATTAATAATCTTAACTTTCCTTTCCAGTTCAGAGAAGAATATTTTGTTCCTCACTTTTCAAGCGAATCTACGAACGTCGCCCAATATCGACATAACTTTGGTCGTCAGTCTTTGTTTCAACGCGTTCTCCCCAATTAATTGTGTACCCATTATTTTGTATGCTAATGAAAAAATATTTTTGTTCTCTACAAGTAATATCTTCTTGTCTTTTCCTGTCTAGTATAAGTGTGAACCCTGCAACAATTCTAAAACATCTTATATTTTCAACTTTCTTCTTTTTCTTCTTCTTCCTCTTCTTCTTCACTTTCTTTCTTTCTTTGTTAGTATCCAGAATTTATAATTATATAACAGTATGAGTAGGTATACCGTAAATTCATAACTTTACGAAATTTGATTATATGTAACATTTTGATTAGCTTACGGATGGTACAGCCTGAGGATGCTTAATAGGCCTACGCTTTCGGGGTGAGGGAAGTGGAAGGGCACTCTAGTGGGAATCCACAAGAACTTTACAGGCTGTATCACATTTCTGTGTCACGATATCTACATGAGCACGACTGTTCGGATTTAAAAAAAAGTAACTCCCTGTATAGGAACGTTAGCCACAATAAGCCCACTAGAGGCGGGCCCCTCCTCCATACTAAAAGAAAAATGGGAAACTGTTTAGAACGACATATCCATGATTATCGTTTTTAACCTCAATTTTAAGGCTGCTTTAAAAAAAATGAATTTTAGGTTATTTTTCACTTCACAGAAAACCATAAAAAAGACACATTTTCACTTTTTTTTTTTTGGAACAACCTCAATTTGAAGACTGTGTTAGATTAGGTTACGTTAGATTAGATTAGAATAGGTCGTGTTGTGTCAGTTTTTATTAGCTTACAAGCAAACATTCTCATTGGGGTAGATAAAAAAGTTATTTTTTTTTCCACCATGTTCGTAATGTCAAAACAAGTGCTGTACACTTTTTGGCCATTCGAGCGCAATTACGAGGATCGTAAAAAAGAAGTTTCCTTGGGGCCGTTTACAGAAAAAAAACATAATTTCGTTGGAAAAATTTATTGGAACAGATGCAACAACTGTTGAAATATTTTTCAACATACTCCTCACTGGAATGGAGACATTCGTCATACTGTGGGATCGACAGAGAAGTGCAGACGGCTATCACACACTGGTTTCGATCCCAGGAGGCAGACTTCTACGACAGAGGGATGCAAAATTTGATCCCAGTTATGACAAATGTCTCAATTCCGGTGGGGAATATGTTGAAAAGTAGCTCAACAATTGTTGTACTGTATCTGTTCCAATAAATATTTCAATGAAATTGTGTTTTCTTTATGTAAGTGGCCTTCGGGAAACTTATTTTTACGGCCCTCGTAATGGCGCTCGATTGGCCAAAATCTGTGTAAGCACTTGTTTTGGCATTATTAAACATGGCAGAAGAAAAAAATATTTTTTTTATCCGATAAGTTAATTCGCTTTCTTTTTTCAAAAACGGACTTAAATTAAGTTTTTTTGAAAATTTGTGAAAATGTGTCTTTTTGTAAGTCAAAAATAGTTGATATCTTTTCCGATTTTTTTTTTCACTTTCTTTTTGGAAAGGAGGTTTGAAATTGAGAAAAACGAAAATCGTGGATATGTCGTTCGAAACGATTACCAAAAAATATTTTAATGGCATCACGCCACATAAATAATCCAATCCGTTACTGCAAAGGTATCTCCTACCTTGCGTGGGATATATAGCCCCACTACATTATTAATAGACTGAAATAATGCGAAAATCAACGCAAGTACATAATTATGTGCATTTGTACAGATTCATAATCATTCATTACCATCATGTTACTCGAGGTTTAGCTTGTTTTTAATTGATTATTTTAAGACGTCTTATCATCTGCTAAGGTTATCTAGCGTCTGAATGAGATGAAGGTGATAATGCCAGCGAAATGAGTCTGAGGTCCAGTGCCGAAAGTTACCCAGCATTTGTTCTTAATGGGTTGAGGGAAAACCCCGGAAAAATCGCAACAAGGTAACTTGTCCCAACCAGAATTTGAACCCGGACCACCTGGTTTTGCTTCAGACGCGCTAACCGTTACTCCACAGGTGTATACTCCTGTTGTTAACAAATTATTAATAAAAATAATTAAACTGTGTGAAATAGTTCTTTTCAGAACTATTGTGTATTTTTTCATTCTTATTTAAGGTAAAGTAAAAGTAATAAATAATAATAATAATAATTAATAATAATAATAATAATAATAATAATAAATTTATTTTCAGAACATAAAACTGATTTAGATGTCAAATTACAAAAATACAATAAAATGGATGGAATCATTAGGAGACATTTTGGTAAACAATTATGGCAGCGAAATTTGGATTTTAAACAAACGAAATTCACATAGACTTGAAGCAGCTCAGATGAGCTTTTCAAGATTCCTGTTGGATATAACTAGATTGGACCATCAAAGGAATATAACTTACATATCCCAGAAATATTACAGGTTTCTTGTATAATCACAGAAATTCAACATCATCAGCAATAGTGGAAGAATCATATAGGTACAAAAAATTTGACGGGAGAGACTTACAAAATTAACTTTCGCATATAGACCAATAGAAAACAGAGATCAGGGAAAACCGAGATATCGGTGGAGGGATCCAGGCCATCTTTCTTAGAATACTGTCACAGGTATCATGTTCTAAACGACGAAATTCATTATGAATAATAATAATAATAATAATAATAATAATAATAATAATAATAATAACAATAATAAATAGTAACAGTATTGAATGTATTGTAATGGAGTTTTACGAAGGAAAACAGCGTTTTAGAACCACAAAAATTTATCTAGTAACATTTAGTGCTTTAGGTTGAGTTGGTAGCATTGGAGTGCCAGCCATATTTGATATAGGTGAGGAGGCGATACCTGGCATGTGAGCTGTCCTAGAAAGGAGAGAATGAGCTATCAGAAAAAGAGTTTCTTTCAGGATAGTTAATATTGTACAAATCTATTGACACGAAAGTATACCTCAGACTAAAACTTAACTTTCTCACCTATACCCATTGGTGATATAGCCACGGCACATGATAAGGTCACAAGACAGGCCTTGCCTCCTCTACTTACACCTCACCAGATACTGTCTGTCCAAGTGGTTATGTCGCATCCCGGGTCCCCCCCCCCCAACCCGTTTCTGCTAGCCCCTCTGTAAAGGTTAGTGGCTGGACTGTTAGGCTAGTCTTTGCTCTTTGCTGAAAATATTTACTGTACGGGATTGGAAGCCTACTTAATGTTATATGTAAAAAAAAAAACCATGGCGCTACAGCCCATGAAGGGCCAAGACCAACCAGCCGGCTGCTGGCCTCACGTCCATATGCCGAAGCAGAGGTGGACGATCAATATGGAGGTATCGTGTGGCTAGCACGATGATCCTCCCAGCTGTTATAGCTGGTTTGCGAAACCGGATTTTCGCTACCTATCGTAGCTCCCCAAATGCATCACGATGCTGGTTTGGCACCTGTCCCATACACTTACCGAAATTTCATGAGGAAATTTCTTCCCCCATGAGAATTCGAAACAGCTCGCATTCCGTAACGCGAGTCCCAGGCAGGATGCCTTAGACCACGACGCCACGGCGCGGGACAATATTATATGTACAACTGTGTGAAATAATTTAAAGAAAAGGTCCATGTTAAATAAGTACCTGTCACGTGATTTTCCCCGTGTTAACGACCCTGCGACATAACCTCTCGGACGGACAGTCTTGTTTTGTGTAAAGTTACCATACTTGGAAGTCCGCGGGTTCAATCCGAGATGGTAATAAAATTTTAATCATGTTTTTCCATCCCTAGGGATTCCAAACCAGGGTTCCCTTGTATATTTTAGCCTATAACGTGATAAATAACTGTGACAAGTTGCGACTTCTGAATACGTTGCAGTTTACATTATCTTCAGTCATTTCAAAGCATAATGATGATATTAATCTAGCCAAGTATGGGAGAAAGAAAATTTTATAGAAGAGATGAACGATAGCAACCCGTTCTCACCCCATTATTTTGTTCATCTGAGAACGATGATAGTGCCAGTCTTCGAAACTTTGCGATTTCCTTTTTTTATTACCAACGTTAGAAAAAAGAGATATCAACACTTCTAAATAGAGATGATAATTTATATTCTTGAATGAGCTTATTCCTAATTGGCCTGTGTGGCAGTTACGTGTAGCGAAACCTGTAGTAAGGTTAGAATACTAGATTTCAACACCAAGTAGATTATAGAAATGGACGATCAGCCATTTTAAAAGCGGCTTTTATATCGGCGCCGTTTTATCTACCCATTAGTAGGTACCATGCATGAATGTCTGATAGGATGCGAAACTTACGAGCTTTCCCGTTTCAAACGCAAGAGGCGCTAAAGTAGAAATTTGATCTTCCTGCCACCTATTTTATGTAGGAATAACTTATTGGATGTGTCTAGCAGCGCACCAAGTGGCGAAAGTATAACTGTGTTTATGACATCCCCCCCACTCTGAAACCACCTAATTTACATTGAACTAAATAATTTATATTTTTATTTCCATTTTCACAGAAAATCCATATGTGAGGATCTTGACATGCAGAAAACACACAGTACGTTTTACACTAACTTCTAATACAACTTTTTAAAATACATCTAAAATGGACAGATAGTTGAAATTGTCTTTTAGTCTACTAATACATTAAATTTGACAACGCTGTTTTTCAACGATAAATCTGAAGTTTATAAACATCATTTTTTAACACATTTGCCTCGATTTTTCTGGATAGGCCTATTTATTCCATCCATCTTGCATGGTCTTGCGTTCTCATCCATCCGCGATAAAGGAAAATGGGATTTCGCCATGAAGTAGTTAGTTCTATTGTTCACCACCTACGACAACGGGCGCTAGTCGACTTATTACTTAGTCCTGTAGATGGCTCTGATTGCAGTTTCGCATCCTATCATTATTATTATTATTATCTATGTTAAAGGACCAGCCAACTATCTAATGTCACAGAATAGTAGAGACCTTTGACGGTCGAAGTAGGAAAAGTGTGAAAGCTGGACATTATAAGCCGCAACCCATAACATTATTTAAAGGATACTAATCTTGTAGATGATTCTTAGGTTGACGCGCATATCCACTGTCTGTAGTGTTTGCTTTAGTTTAGAGTAGTCCTGCTAGATCCCTGTCCCACATAAGAAGGGTGTCCAACATGCTTATATCGGAATGGGTCAAACGATTTTAGGGTGAGAGATATGATAGTCATATCTGTGGCCCTGATTGAAGTCTTTTGATCCGCTGAGATAGTGTATTAGTGTTGAATTCAGACTTTTCCATCTGGGAACGGAGAGAGGAAATAAATTCATGGAGAAAATTTACTATGGCAAAGAGATACAAATTGAATCTATTGGGGACTGTATTAATGAACTCAGACAACATTTTCACAATATTTTAAGGCTTGCAAAGAGCTGTTTTCAATTCACAAGTAAAATGTGATGTACATCTAGATTATAATTCATTTTCAGTCGTGTTTGTTTACGTATTTTTTTATACATTCAACAAACATTGTTACATAAATAAGATATATTCAGTTAAAATAAAAAAATTGCGATTCTTTCGCTGCCCAACCAATCATTAAAATTGTTACATGATGCATTATTCAGAAGCTTGACATGTAACTCTTTATTTTGCTGTTAAAGATACTTGAATATTAGGAAGATAACAGTTATGTTATTGCTGACAATTTACAATAGTCGTCAAACCATTAGGGTGAACTTTACACAGTAACATGATCCGTATAATCTCTATCTCTAACTTTCAAAAAAAAAAAAAAAAAAAAATACAGTGTGTCCCATCTATCTAGCTCACCCAAAATCATTTTTTTTTAGGCGCCAAATGAAGAATTGCTTCAATCATTGAGTAGGCCTACAATGGGGAGTTAATACTATGGGTATACCTATTTTGTAATTTTGTTTATTAAGGAGTAACGAATAATGACTTCATTTCTTTAAATAGTACCATGTACATTTTTATTCAATGAGTAATTTAACCTCTTGAAAGCCTGTTCAAAAATATATCACAATGTACCATTCTAATAAAAAGACATTTAGGGATGAAAAAAATATGGAACTCATAGCGTCCGAAGTAAAACGGCACTTTGTAGCATCACAGTACCGATATTGGGCCTTATTTCATAAACGGTACCCTAAATGGCATACGATGTACCACATTCTTAAGAACCAGTCTTCCTGATCTTTTAGAGGTCATACCTTTGAGGAACAGAACGGTTGTGTGGTACCAGCATTATGGATGCCCAGTACATAATGCATTAAAATAGCTCGTCGTATCCTAGACCAAAAATAACCTGGTAAATGGATTGGACGTTATAGACCAGTCAGTTGGCCTCCTCGTTCTCCGGACCTTACGCAACTAGACTATTTTTTTTTTTGGACGCTGTCTATCAAAATGTTACTACATTACCAAATGACATGCTGCAACATATTATTGATGCTTGTATATCAATTCATTAGGCAACACTAGAACGATAGGTCACCATTCATCCAAAGAGTGTAAGTAGCCTATGCTTTACATTCCAATGGTCACCAATCTGAATAGGACATGTGAATGTTTGTTTTAATTAGAGTAAAAAAGTGCTATAAAGTGCCATTTTACTTCGGATTTGCAGTAGGGGAGAGTCGGGTAGTATCGGACATCGGGTAATATCGGACAGTGCGTTTCTTTCATCTACCACAGATGGTAGTACCTGAATGACGTGGTTACGTAACTGTATGCGACATCACAGAAACGTAACCATGTCATTCATCTGGTTGTAGATGAAAGAAACTCACCGTCTGATATTACCCGATGTCCGATACTACCCAGCTCTCCCCTAAGTACGTACGTAATGAGTTCTATATTATTTTTGCATCTCTCAATGTGTTGCTTATCGGAATGGTACATTGTGATACATTTTTGAAGAGACCTCGAAGAAGTTAAATTATTCGTTGGAAAAAAAACATGGTGCCCTTTTTAAAAATGAAGTAATTATTCGTGTTTCCTTAATGAAGAAAGTTGCAAGAAATAGGCTATACAGCTATGATACTGTGGAGTAGTATCAATTCCTCATTACACTTAAACAATTTTTGTTTAAAACAGTTTTCATGTGGTGGCTAAAAAAATGTATTTTGGTTTACCAAGATAAATGTTACACAGGTAAAGCCTATTTCTTTATTCCGGCACCATCGGTTCATTTACTGATTTAGTTTATTAGTAATAATGCTGTTGTTTTTTCCAGTTCGTTCTTATTTACTAATTACAGTAGGTTCTGCCCAAGGGCTAGTTCTTCACTGCAAAGCCAGCTTTCTCCAATCTTTCCTATTTTCTGCCTTCCTCTTTGTCCCCTCATATGATCCATATATCTTAATGTCGTCTATCATCTGATATCTTCTTCTGCCCCAAACTCTTCTCCCGTTCATCATTCCTTCCAGTGCCTCCTCCAGTAGGCAATTTCTTCTCAGCCAGTGACCCAGCCAATTCCTTTTTCTCTTCCTGATCAGTTTCAGCATTATTCTTTTTTCATACATTCTTGCCAACACAGCTTCATTTCTTATTCTGTCTATCCACTTCACACGTTCCAATCTTCTCCATATCCACATTTCAAATGCTTTTATTCTCTTCTCTTCACGTCATCGTAATGTCTTTGTTTCTGCCCCATACAATGTCACACTCCACACAAAGCACTTCACTAGTCTCTTCCTTAGTTATTTTACCAGACGTCCGCAGAAGATGCTCCTTTTTCTGTTAAAAGCTTCCTTTGTCATTGCTATCCTTTTGACTTCCTGGCAGCAGCTCGTGTATTTGAAGTTGTCCACTTGCTCTGCTGCCTCATTTAGAATTCTCAAGTTTATCTTCTTTATTTTTCTTCCGATAATTATGGTCCTTCGTCTTGTTTGCATTTATCTTCATCCCATACTGCTCACAACTGTCATTTAGCTCCAGTAGCATGTCCCTTAGTGTCATCACACATAAATATTTTTTTTTATTCTTACGTGTTCCATGTGCATGGAATATGTTAATATGTTTACTTTTATTTTGTGTTCTTCCCATCAGTTCAATAAATTACGATTTTGAAACTATAAGGAAAAGAACATAACTTCTCTAACAAGCAAACGTCCTGATGGGGGCAGATAAAAAAGTTAATTTTTTTCCTTCCACCATGTTAATAATGTCAAAAGAAGTCCTTATACAAATTTTGGCCACTCGACCGCAATTACGAGGGCCGTAAAAAAATAAGTTCGTCAGGGGCCGCTAACAGAAAAAAAACACAATTTCATTGGACAAATTTATTGGAACGGACACAGTAATTGTTGAGCTATTTTTCAACATATTTTCCATCGGAATTGAGACATTTCTCATATCATGGGATCGACAGAGAGAGGTGCACACGCAGTGAAATTCTGGTTCCGATCTGAGGCGGCTGACTTCTATGACACAAAAATTGATTCCATGGTATGACAAATGTCTCAATTCCAGTGGGGGATATGTTGAGAAATAGCGCAACAATTGCTGTATCTGTTTCAATAAATATTTCTATGCAATTGTGCTTTTTTCTATAAACGTCCCCAGGGAAAATCACTTTCTGGACGGCCTCGTAATTGCGGTCGAGTGGCCAAAATTCGTATAAGCACTTCTTTTGACATTATTAACATGGTGGAAGAAAAAAATTTAACTTTTTTATCTGCCCCCATCAGAACGTTTGCTTGTAAGATATTTCTCAAAAGAAAGTCTATGAAAATCTCGCACAAAGATATAAAATGATAAATCTCTTGTTGAAAGTCCCCTATCACGAATCATAACAATAATAAAGTTCAAGGGGCTAATATTAATACTATTATTAATACTGAGTTCTAAATTATAAAAAAAATTTAATTTCTTCATAAAATGTAAAAGGAAATATACATCTTGATTACACAACTTTTAACACTGTATCACTTCGGAATATGTATGATAAGTACTTTCTTGTGTTAAATTTTAATGTACCTTGTTAACATGTTTCGACCTATTTTCTGTCATCTTCAGAACTGGTCGTTGTTGGTCTTGGCGCCTCTTGTTTCCTGTGAGGGTGCGTTCGTGTTTGCGTTTTGAAATTGAGTTGTGTGTTGAGAATATCGTTGGGGTGTGTTTTCGTGTGTCTGTATATTTCATATTGTTCTAGTGTGTTGAGTTTCTGGCTTTTTGGTTGGATGTGCAGTATTTCCATGTCTGTGTTGATGTCTCTGTAGGTGTGGTTGGCATTTGTGGTGTGTTCTGCATATGTGGAGGTGTTTTGTAATTTTGTTATGGTTGTAATGTGTTCTTTGTAACGTGTAGGAAGGAATGTAACGTCTACATAGGACAGACAAGCAGATCATTTCAAACACGTTACGAAGAACACATCACAACCATAACAAAATTACAAAACACTTCCACATATGCAGAACACATCACAAATGCTAACCACACCTACAGAGACATCAACAAAGACATGGAAATACTGCACATCCAACCAAAAAGCCAGAAACTCAACACACTAGAACAATATGAAATATACAGACACACGAAAACACACCCCAACGATATTCTCAACACACAACTCAATTTCAAAACACATACACTCTTTGACTCTACACTACGAACGCACCCTCACAGGAAACAAGAGGCGCCAAGACCAACAACGACCAGTTCTGAAGATGGCCCAAAATAGGTCGAAACATGTTAACAAGGTACATTAAAATTTAACACAAAGTTCTTATCATACATATTCCGAAGTAAAAGGAAATGTTAAAATCTAATAATTTGATAACGTCACAGACATTGCAGAGCTCTTTGTTTCTGCACAGAATACAAAGTTATGAATTGTGTAATATCTCCGGAGAGAATATAGGCTACATTTTCCCAGGAGAGAAATTTCCCTCCCCCGGGCCAGCCCTTGAATTCATCACTGTTGTAGTGTAGCTGGATCGCCGGTATAAGTGTGATGCAGACACCCAGAGCGTGAGAACTGCTGTGCTGATTGAGTGCGTGTTTCAGTGTGGCTACCTCGACGGCCTGCGCTCCCAGTTGGGAGGCTGGACGCAGAAAGTGAAGTCGTGGTATTGGGGAAGGCCTCTCGTAAGTTAGAGATAGTCAACCACCCTCTAGCGTCCCTCCATGCATGGCAGTCACTAGCACTCCACGGGGTTCCACATTGCACTCTTAGAAATAAGTCCAACTTGGGAGTCATTATTTTTATACAACTAGTAGCGAAGAGTCCCCCACCAACTCAACACTGCATGTCCTGTAGTGACGTAGCTATGTAGTGGCACTGGATTCGAATCGCAAGGCCTCCTGTAAATCCTTTGTATCTTTTCTTCTAGAAGGCTTCAGTTCTTGGATGTAGACAGCAATGAAAGTATTACGTAGTTTTATGCTAGGGCATAGTTTCCTCTAGCGTTCTAATATTAATGCATAACATGCAGTATACAGGGTGTATCCAATCTTTAGGGTCAAAATTGTACAGATGGTAGAGGACTATGAGCATTTTAACATCAGGAACCAGTGGTCGGGAATGCATATTCCAGGAGCTATAGAGTCTTGAACAAGTAATAAGTTTGAATAACATTTTTGCAAGCTGTTTTAATTTTTTACACACATAAACAATTTACATCTCATAGCAACTGTTCAAAGTGGTGATCACCAGCCTTGATACATCCAGAACAATGCGTGGCATTTTGCTTCGCTCTCTTAAGGACGCCTGGTAGAGTTCACAGGGCAATTTTATGATTAATCGCTGTTGAAAAGAAAGTTAAGTTTCTCTAGAACTACTGTACATTATCTAAGATAACAATTTTTTCACTGCCCATTATGGAATGTTTTCTAAGTCCACTGCTATTAAAGATTTCTAATTAGTATTTTAAAAATGACATTTTTTTTTTGTTTTTTTTTTGCCATTTCCCGAAAGTTTGTTTTTTTTTTTCGGGTACACTTTTCTCAAAAACAATTCAACTTAGAAATCTGAAATTTTTTGTGGGTGTACAGAACGTTTAACTAAATACAATACATGAGAGATTTTGATACAAAAATACACCATTCCCAAGGGGGAAAAAATTATGAATATAATAAATTACAACAAACAATTTTTCTGAAATATGAATTAAAAAAACACAAATTATGCTCTGAAGTGTTCTAATTGTTAACTGGTTATATGAAGACACTTATCAAAAGCATTACTATAAAAATTTGTGAAGATCTGATAGACTATATAGTTTCAGAGAAAAGTGTACCTACATTGGAAGCTGTACATATACAGTCTTACTAATAAACCGTGTATAGTTTTTATACTAGACTCATGCAGAGTTGAGACAGAAAACTTTACTAATAAACCATGCAGACGCGATGGATGTATAAACAGGCTGTAACTATACAATGGGAATTGCTTTGCAGTAGTTATATACACGAAACCCCTTGTTTAAGCGTTGTATATAGAGAAAAAATGGCCGCCCCTCTAACAGCTGTTCGTATCGACTGTCATTTTATGATGATGGTTGCCCAGTAACCAAAGAAGAACAAACCAAAAAGCACAGAATACTTAAAATAATATTACTGTAGCTTGTACTCTTTGACCAAAATATAGTATGGTAATCGATTAGAGCCAGTTGTACTGTCGATACTTAACACGCCACACTAGAGCGCTCTACCGAATGCAATAGAGAACCTCAGATATTCTATTACCTTTCGTAGCGAAGTAATGACGAAACTATGACGTAGCTGTGTAACAGTTGTACTGTTATACACGACGTATGTAGTGATTATTAGTAAGGAATTTACACACGACTTATAAACGAGCTACTCATTGTATAAGTATAAGAGAGTTAAACGTCTGTATACAGAGTTTTTATTAGTAAGACCGATATATTATACGTATATACATATATATTATAATATACAGGGTTAGTTAAAAGTCCCGCACCACCTAAATAACTTTTGAAGCATACGGTTCAGTGACATGAAACTTGGTATGTGAGGATAACCATATACTAAGAACTCAATAATGGTATTACCGAGTTTTTTCTACTTCCGGTTTAACCGGAAGTAACTCCAACTCTCTTATTTTAAATGGAACACCCAATATATATTTTTATTTTGAATAGTGCTCATTAAGAGCTTTTCAAAAAGGACCCACACTTGATACTTCTGTACAAATTCAATGTTGCTAAGTCAAGAAAACAGAAAAGTGTATCGAATATTAAAATAATAAAATACTCCTTCCCTAACAAAAACAAAACAAAGCTAGCTCACCTTCTAAATTATGTGTTCAAATTGGTAGCCCTCAGCTGCTTTACAATGTGTCACTCGATCATAGAAACCATTTAAGGAATGATTTAACCAGGCTTTAGGAATATCTTGTACCACTTCCATTTTTATTTAGCAACACTGAATTTGCACAGACGTATCAAGTGTGGGTACTTTTTGAAAAGCTCTTAATGAGCTTTATCCAAAAATTAAAAAAATATATTGGGTGTTCCATTTAAAATAAGAGAGTTGGAGTTACTTCCGGTTAAACCGGAAGCAGAAAAAACTCGGTAATACTGTTATTGAGTTCTTAGCATATGGTAATCCTCACATACCAAGTTTCATATCACTGAACCGTATTCTTCAAAAATTATTGAGGTAGTGCATTTATTATTTTAATATTCGATACACTTTTCTGTTTTCTTGACTTAGCAACACTGAATTTGTACAGAAGTATCAAGTGTGGGTAATTTTTGAAAAGCTCTTAATGAGCTTTATTCAAAAATAAAAATATATATTGGGTGTTCCATTTAATAATAAGAGAGTTGGAGTTACTTCCGGTTAAACCGGAAGTAGAAAAAACTCAGTAATAGCATTATTGAGTTCTTAACATATGGTTATCCTCACATACCAAGTTTCATGTCACTGAACCACATGCTTCAAAAGTTATTTAGGTGGTGCGGGACTTTTAACTAACCTCGTATGTTGTTTTAATTATTGCACAGATTAACACAACTGTACAACTAAAGTAATTAACACTAGCTAGAAATCTTTGATAACAGTGGGGTCAGAAAACATTCCATGATGGGCAGTGAAAAAATTGTTATCCTCGGTAATGTAGTTCTAGAGAAAACAAACTTTCTTTTCAACAGTGATTAATCATAAAATTGCTCTGCGAACTCTACCAGGTATCCTTAAATATCCCTGATGTCTGTTGTACAATGAAACAGGCAGGGAAGAATCTGTTACCCAGGTGATCATGGATATGAAGTGGGCAGTGTTACAACCACATTCTCTTGCAAACAACAAGATATTAAGGCCCGATTGTATAAACCATTTAATCTTAGATCAGAGGTTAAATTGATCCTTGTTTCAGCTGAACTTGGAATTTTGTGTTGTATAAAGTCTAATCTGAGATTAATTTGTCTCAAACTAAAGTCAACTTTGACTGAAGAAATTTCTCCGATTAAGTTAGATGATCCAAGTTCAGTTATTTATTTTCTGTTTGAAATATACGAGTGACAGATTGTGCAAATAAAATACCCATTATTATTAATATTAATAGATATGATAGGTACATTTATATATATTTCTTTCAATTTCTTGCCTTAATGCACAAACAATCATATTTTATAAGGCTCTATCGTGTTCAGCAGTATCAAATAACATAACCTATAATTATATTATGTTTATAACAACCATTAATTATTAATGGATATGATAGGTACATTCATAAATTTTCAATTAACTGTATTACTAAACGAAAATTGTCGTTTTATAAAGCTTTATTATGTTTAGCAGTATCAAACACCATAACATGGTGATAACTCGGAGAACAGTCAACCTTCTTCTTATTGTCCGCCATTATTTACATTGCACAAAAAACCAGTGTCTCCAACAGTGTACGGAAAGTCGCCAAAAAGTAGTTGTGAAGTCGCTATATTTCTCATTATCAACAAAGAAAGATTAAATTTAGTCACTATGGGGTGCTAAAAAGGTCACTAAATCCCTATTTAAGCAATATAAAAGTTAAAAGAAATTGTTGTTGAAAAAGAGTTAAAGTCGCTAGATTGGCAACACTGAACAAACCTGTCCGCTCATCACGTATTTCACCTGTTTATGCGATGTTGCCAAATCCTTTTCACGTGAAGTAAGATTGCATTTGAACCAAGGTAATTTGATCGCAGAAAAGTTTTATACAATAGAAGAAGTGTTTGAACTCGGTTCACTTTTCGATCTTCGATCAAAGTTGATCTTTAGTCAGGGAGTTTTATACAATTGGGCCTTAATGTTTTATTTCCAAAACAGCATACATCTCATAACAACAACTTAGAGCTCAGAGCAGTTGTTGAAAGTGACGACCACCTGTCTCAATACGTATATGCATTACAGCAGTGGTTGTCAAACACCACGAAATTGTGACGTAATAGAAATGCAACCCGCACACCATTATGCAGGGAGAGGGGTGGAGTGGGTATCTCCTCAGGTAATGTGCAGATACGGACTGTGACCAAAAAAACGAAAGCAATATAATATTCTTCTATTATTCACTATACACAATTTTTCCATATTATTTTTTTATCCTCCTATTAATTATTTTTGTATTATTAATAAAATAAAATAAATTAATTTTCTTATTTACCATAGAAAGAGCGTGTACTTTACATAAGCAGATATTTGAATTTAGTAAAACGTACCAGACTGGTCACGAAGTTGTAAATTACACTACATACTTCAAAAAAACGTCGAAGTATTTTACTCCGATTAAGACATAGAAGCCGATATTTTTTATTGTTTATTTATTAATGAAATATTCAAATTACACTCATACGTAGGAAAAAAAGTCGATGTATTTTACCCCGATTAAGACATAGAAGCCGTTACTTTTTATTGTTCGTTTATTATTCAAGTTACAGGTAAGGACGTGGTAGTCTTCATAACAAGAAGAATAATGACAACGTATATTGTTCTTTTATACTTCATTTAAAATTTTACAACAAATTAAGTATCTCATATTTTTGCCATCTGCACAAAATAAATACTTTTCCTTCCATGCTCCTTAAAATTAAGTTTTTACTTACTATCTGTTTTCGAAAAGACATCGAAACATATTATCCTACACACTTGTAACATTACATACGTACGTCCGCTGCTGATAAATGCCTTTACTTATATCGAAGTGACGGCTGTAAACAGAGGGTGGAGGTATGATGCCATGGTTACGCTTGAGTGGAGACAGGAGCATGTGTCGCGACACAACTTTTGGCGATCACTGCATTACAACGACGCATGAAATTTTGTAAGCAATAACAAATATCACCATGGAAGCGCCAGGCAATTGTTTGTTACGAAAATTAAAGCAGCTTACAGAAACGTCCTTCACATACACTTTCAAGACCTCGTGGCGTTCGAAATATCCATTTCCGGCCACTGGTTCCTGATGTCAAAATGCTCAGTTTAGAGTTCTCTATCATCTGTATAATTTTGACCCTAAAGGTTGGTAACTCTGTATTTTTATACAGTATACGTGAAATGTAATGAAAATGTATTAATATATCTGCCTACATTAATATGAGGATTGTTCAATATAATAATTAATTTGCACAAAAAAGAGAAAAAAATAGCTGCAGACTTAATACACAGACTATATTATTAACGTGCAGTAATTTCTATGAGTCTTAGAAATTAAATAGAAATGTAACATTCCGTACCAACATTACGCATTAATTTGGGTCATCACCCGATAAATGTGAAACTAAAATTCTTACTTAAGGGAATAGGATGGTTAAATATGATGAAAAGCTAGTATATTTTAAAAAATCCTTCAAAATGCTCTCTAATAGTGAAAAGTACATTACTTAAAATTTAAGGCTCATTTATAGCCTTTAGCTGCTGTGACGTCATTTTTAAAGTTCTGGTACACAGGGTTTTTAAATGACACAAAACTTTGATTGCAATTTCCCGTAACTTAATCTATTTTGCTTTATTCCATACAAAAAGTTAAGTACCTTCTGAATTATTAATGCTACAAACATGATATTATTTGGGTGCACATTTTAGGCTATTAGGAAATTTTTCTCTGAAACAGAAACTTATTTTGTAGTATTTGAAAAATATGCCTCCATATTTTTATAATTATAAAATTAAATTTTGAAATGTAATCGTTTGTATAAAAGTTTTGAAAGCCAATATTAAAATCATGCTCCAGACATTTTAAAGAATGTGGTTTTTGGAGTAAAATGCTATAGAAATGTTTAATTTATTTAAAAAATGGCAGATAATGACCATTTTAGTGAATTACTGTATCATGTTTTTTTTTCTTCAAAATTTGGGGCCCATTTTTTTTTTCAAAGACTAATTCCGAATTTAAGATGTTGCATCAATAATATATCTAGGTACATACATAAGAATGAAAATTGAGCATCAGTTAGGAAAGGAATTTCAAATTTCACCATCTTCTTCCCTTAAAGAAACTATTTCTTGCCAATACAAACTAAATGGACAAAAATCGATGTATCCAGTTCTGAAGTCTGGGTATGATTATTTGTCCTTCTTTTTGCGTACATTAGGATCAAATTAATCTGAGATGATTGTTAATGAAATGGCGTGTATGATAAGGCTTATCAATTTGGTTACAAACAGCATTAATTATGCTATTTGGAACATTTCTCCACAGAGATATTATAATATGTTTCTTGTTTTTATAATCTGTCCTTATCTCGATGCAGAAGTACTTGATTGCGGGATATTTTGTATCGGAGGTTACGCGTTAACCGTTACTCAGCTGTCTTCGTTGCGTTGCATCCTGGACTGCAGGTTTCTAGGAGGCCTTGCCAACTGAATCGGGATCCAAGTAATGAAATGGCTGGCGTAGAAGCGCATGGGAGTCTCGCTCAGATATTTGCTCTGTCTCTCTCGGTGTTTGTGTCTGTGTTTCTTCATGCAACACGGTGGGCGGAGCTTTTCTCGAGCCAGTTTGTCTAGGAAACGCGTGAAGGCATGAATTAAAATGTTCGGAAGATTTCGTGCATTATCGCTTGTTCATTCATGGCAATTGGCTATCAGAACACTCCCGCCTAGCAATTACACGATATCTGCCGAACGTATCGGGTAGCGTTTCCTGAATATTAATTATGCCGCAAGCTCTGTCCATTTCTGCAAAAGACACCAGTTCACGTTTCAGCAACTTCCACCTGACAGTAGCTACATCTGTCGTCAAATTTGTTAGATACGAATGATTGGAAGTTGATGAAAGGTAATTAAATATTCTTTCTCTTTTTTTATTATTCATATTTATGCGTTTGCTCTTCAGGGTTTAAATTTTATCTTTGGATTTAAACCCTGTTTTCTATTATCAATTGTAAAATAAGATTTTATCTCTTTATAAGCTTTCCATTTTATCTCTAGTTGCATGTTTCTGTGTTTCTCCAATTTCTTGATTGTTTTATGTGAACCGCTCAGTTCTCTGTTTATATTATCTCGTTGTACAGGGAAAAAGTGAAAGCGCCAGTATCAAGATCTGCAGGCAACAATAGTGAATTTCATGGGGGAAAATATACAGCGCAATATTCAAGGAAATTAGTCTATATTTCGTTTTTCAACTAAAAATAAGTCCAAAACTGTTCTAAACATTGTCAAGGTAAAGAGTTCTGGTCCCTCGTATTTCATTTCTCCTTGCTTGTCAGCCACCGCCTACTGGATCGCATCGTCTGCTCACCGTGTTCTCCTAGAGACAGGCAATTTCTTAATTATTTAAATGCTCCCTGGACAAAATGATAATTTTGGTGCATGGTAATTTCTTCAAAATCTTTCTTAATTGTTATTTTATCCAGATAATTAAAATACGGTCATTTAGTCCAGGGAGCATTTCAATAATTAAAATATCTGTTTATAGAACACGCTGTGAAGACGATGCGATCCAGTAGGCAGTGGGCTCACAGAGAGAAATGAAATACATGGTAGCAACGAGGGAGCAGAACCCTTTACCATTGCCATTTTTCACAAAATCTCTAGATTAGAATTTCATAGACAAACGTAAAAAATTGTATCTTGCGTATAGCTTACAATTTTAATAATAGATACGAATAGCGTGTTTATAAATAATTTATTTCATTCCTCTATTATCATTATAGTTATTGTCATAACTACAGGAGTAAAAAGTATGGTATATGAATTATAATTCTGAAACTGGACACATCTAGAAGACTAAATTAAACACATGTAACTTTATTTTTAAGAAATGATGGGTAGCAATTTCTGCAACATTCATAGATCGATATTCTTAATTATTTTTGTGACAGAGACCAACACGAAAATAATTTACAAAAATGATGTTTGTTTTTGTTGTTTTTTTTTCCCCCACATCTCGCACTGTTACCTATTCTTTATTTAAATTTCTAGCCAGAAGATTCAATGTCTGTCTTTGTAATTTATATATACCTATGTTTTAAACCTTTATTCACTCATATTAATGAAAATAAGAAGGGTTGATAAAGTCGAATATAAAAATATGGTTGACGTTTACCAACATCCTTGAAATAATGTTTGTTGAAAGTAACGTGCGCTTCCAATTACACAATAGCGACCAACATCGTGTATACATGCCGCTCAACAGGATTGGTTCAGAGAAAGATCTCTCATTCCTTGGACCAATAGAATCACAAATTAACTTTACAACACGTGATCATACGACTGTTAATGTAATGATTTAAAAAAAAAAACAATTCTGCATTCAACAATCACATCTTCATGTGTGTTAGTAGTTCTAAACCTTCAGTAATTTGTCATACTCCAAGTTAACTTATACAAGACATGTAGTATACCAAAATGAAAGTTGCGAAATTCCCTTCGTGGAAGAAATCCTGCGATAGTTTATGTTACTGGGTGTGAAGAGAGGATCAATGTGTGAGCTGTGTATGTGAGAAAATCTTGATCTGCGTGTGCTGAATGAACCCAAGTTCGAAACTCTGAAACTGAGCGAGACACTCGGGCCCGAATGTTAAAGTATTATCGTATTTCTATATCTTACAAACTACAGTTTCCAAACCTCTTCCAAATGAGATTTTTTAGTTATAAGACCGCACTTTGAATAAATTATCTATTCCATATTAACTCAGCGATACAATTTATTACGTAATTACATGGTAGAGTTAATAATTTTGTGAGCTATGATTGGTATGAACACTGCAGTTTTCACATCCTATGCACATTACATTTAAACTAATCTCTTTCAGGTAAGATGCACTTACACCAGCATTGGTGCAGTTGCTTGAAACATTTATGCAAAATATATTTGTTTGTGGTGCGGGTCGTTACACCAAATAATTCTTAGCGATTGTGCCGTGGTCCATGATTTATTTACCATGGGCCTTATTCCACAAGAGTATGGTATAAAACATTACAAATTACAACTGAAAATTATTGTAAAGTATGGAGTTGCATCTTTCTGGTCCACAAAATTATGTATAACACTATACATTATTAGTAAATGCGTACAAGTGATGTAATAATAATAATAATAATAATAATAATAATAATAATAATAATTTATTAAGCCTACCTCTTTTCTCTGCGGTATTAAGTTACTTTAATGTGTCTATTAAACAACAATCAGTAACCACAGTATTCAAGGCTTTATAATTGTACCATCAGATGTCACGGCGTATGCGTATATTAAATTTTATCTGAGAGGATAAAAAGACAGGAGAGAGCAATTCAAGCAAATAGCACAGTCTACTATATACAGTCGCGAAGCTCAATATGTAGTAAAAATGCAAACATGAGTAGTTGCCCACCACTAGGATCGCTACTATCGCCTCATCATCGCAGATCTCTCTCGTAGCAGCCGACAAAATATGTTACACTTTCGTTCTCGTGTTCTTTTGGGAAAATTAACACCTTCCTTCCAGTATTGAAATATTAAATGCATAAAGTTAATTTATTATTTTAATGAAGTATATTAAATTCCACCATAAACTCGAAGATACCTGCAAGAAATAAGTTAATATAATTTTTGTTTGTGCAAAACGAACTGAAATTTACTATAATAGCTTCACTCATTCAAGATTATAGCGATAATTAACTATGAAACCAATAAATATTAATTTGTATTTCTCTTTATAACAATAATAATGGAAATATGAATTAATGGAGTAACTTACGTGTACCGGTACTTGTAGTGTAGGCTTACGTAGTTAACAAAGTGGGATGAGGTTAAGCAATAATAATCACACCAGAATTGGAAATAAAACGTGATCAATAAATTTTATTGTAACAGACTTTTTCTACGTCTCTAGTAAAGCAACAAATAAAAATAACAACAAAATTAACAGCTATAATTAAAAGCATATCCTTTGAATAAAATAGGCCTAAGCAATAATAATCCCACCAGAATTGAAAATAAAACGTGATCAATAAATTTCATTAAAACAAACTTAATTTTTCTACGTCTTTAGTAAAATAACACATAAAAATAATAACAAAATTAATAGCTACAATTAAAAATATATCATATGAAAAAAAAGTAGGCACAACCTTTATTTCTCTGGAAATTTAGCAGCCTAAGTGACAGAACTTTAACCGGTATCTAATGTCCTTTCGGTTAGACTGAAACATTTCATTGTGAAATTTAAGGATATAATGTATTCTAACAGTCACAAAGAACTTCAAATTAACAGTTTTGTTTCTGCACAGCATTCTTGTGGAAACCCAGGAACCTTTCTGAATCTTTCGGAAATCGGAAAAAGGATAACTCTTGCCTCTTTCTCTTACTGTTGCTACAATTCATAGCACTACAAACGTCCCCTCCTTGTCCCATATTATTATTCCAACTATTATATTTTAGCCATTAACATTTTCATTATAACCAATAACGAACATTTCACAAGCATCAATGTGAAATACGCAACGAGCTAGCACTCGATAGAAATACGACACAGTCCAAAGTCGACCATGGACGGTCTATTGTTTCTAGTTGCTAACCGCTTGGAGCGCTTTATCACGAGATTTGCAAAAAAACACCTCAAGCTTCGCGACTGTATATAGTAGACTGTGCAAATAGGTCTATGCTTGAAATCGGTACGACGGATATGACGTCAAACTCCACCTTCCACGCCCCATAATCCTCAGCGAAATACCGCCAATCGCCAAATAGTCAATTGCTACTATCGGTTTCGGTCAAACGTAAACGGTTTAGAATGGATGTGGAGGTAACAGGAGTATTGGCAGATTATTATAGCAATGTACATTTCACTGTATATTTATTAAAAGTGTTATGGTTGTGACATGGACTGAACACTTAATTTCCACATTCTTTCTTTTATCAAGAAGGATGTTGGCATTCCTTCATACAGTATGTTAAAGCATAGGGAGACATATCAACGGATATATTCTACATTTGAGCCGAACAGAATATTAGCTTATTTATAAAAAAAATAACACCTGCTGAACTTGATTACACTTTTAAAATATTCACAACAACACGAAACAATTCGTAATCGTAATAATACGAACAAAGCAGCTCATAAACACACCGGAAAAAAGATGAACAATGGGTAATTTGACGGCCATACTAGTACACCTTTTTGGTTCCAACGTTTCAAGCTTATGCTCCCTTCTGTCTTTCTATCCTGGAAGAATTTTAATGTTTAGTGGTTGTCACTCCTTGTCAACGAAGATGACCGAACCTTACCGATTGAGTACTAAGAAACGTTTCGCGGATACTACAGGCTGTTCGTATTAATATCTTATGCCTATAATAAAGTTATGTTCGTCTCAATTATTTTTAATATCGTATTTAAGGAACTGTGACAAAAATTAATGTTACCGGTACTGAAATATATTTCTCTCAACTCTATTATATTACTGTGCCTACCTTGGAATTCTGATACTTTATAGAATACTTTTGATATATAATAGTTTTATTTCTGCAGCAGTTTCCGACAGTTTGCAACCGTCATGAGCATGCGCACAACGACTTTTCGATGTGTAAAATTGAAGTTCGCATGATCATGATAGTTTTAAACCGTAGGTAACTGCTGCAGAAATAAAGCTAATGTAAGAACATGCAATCCCAGTTTTTTAGTCAATATGAATTGCAGTAGTACCAATTTTAGTCAACAGACTAATCTTGGTTCTTCCATCTCTATAGCACTAAATCTAAAACTTTAATAATTATAGGGCCTATTCAAATTCTGATTTAAGTTTGAATTTATTTTCTTCACTAACTGTATGATTTTCCTCTTCGTCACCATCACCATCACTATCACTATTACCAGACCATGTATTTCATAAAATTATATGTTGATAATAACACTAACAACATTGTCACTTGTAGTGGAAACTGTACATTGGTACATAATGAACTAATACTAATACTTTTGTGGAATTGAAGGGTGATAATTTCACTTGTAACTTGTAAATATGGAGTAATAAAGTACAATAATTGTATGCCATGCTTTCGTGCAACACAATCTTCATAATTTGTACAAATTGCGGGTGAATTTACTTGTAATAGCATACTTTTGTGGAATAGGGTTTCTGTTATTGAAGTACTATTCAGAGCTTCGTTTACTGTTTTGCCGAACTTCTGACAAAGATTTGATTCTTGCAAGCTGTTCAAATGCTGACAGAATGGATGAACCACTAACACTGCTACACATCTCTTATAAGCTCAAGGTTTTACACAGTCACGCTCGTAGGTTAACCATTTGTAGTTGATGAACGGTAGATAGGCGACACACTTATACGCACAACACATTCTGGGCTACAATGCGCCACAGGGACAGGGGTCTACAAAATTATTAACTCTATAACGTACAAAATTCCTTGTAATTCTTTGTAGAAATTGCATAGGTAAACCTACTAACAAAAATGCAAATAAAATTAAATGTCTAAGATGAAATGAACTTTTTATATTTGCGACAATTACCAAATTGATGCTGTATTATTTGTTACAGTTTTTATTCATTAGATAACCCCTTTTCTGTTTTATTGTGAGGTCTGAGCCATATTTTATAATAAGGCACGTTCTGCAGAGTTGTTGTTATCGGTTTGGTTACCGATGTATCAGCACGCGGTTCCTCGGCAAGGACTGCGGTTGTGGCCGCCAGAATTAATGCCGCAACAGCGCACTTAAACTACAACACATTTACCTTATAACAGGTGCTGAAAATGCCGATCCTTTTGTTCCATACAAGTGGAATGTCGCGCAAATATGTTCTCGTTCACTTTTTACAGTTCTTCCACTGAAATTTCTGTAATTTATAACTCAGTATTATCTTGCATATGATACGCATATCAGTGTGTTGAGCTAGTTTTAGTGAATTTTTGTGGGGAATGTTTTAGACTAGCGCCAATGTCGATAATCTAGCATCTCTGTCTGTTTATATTGTGTTTTTATTTAACACCTCCCCCGTGTTCTCAAATTTATTCACTAACTTATGTACTACATGCCTCATTGGCGATCGAACATTTTGAAATTTCGCAATAAACTCCGTACAGACACTCTAAGCCGTACGTATAATATGTCTTGCATACAAACATTCTTTCTTCTGTAATCAAATAGCGAGCTATTATATGCGGTATCTCACACGAAACTGCACTCATAACAGTCGCACAATTAAATATGTCCCCGAAATAAGAAGGGTGTAACCAACAAATTTATAATTAACATTTCAGGGAGAAAGGAAAATAATTTCAGGAGCATATTTCGTTAGGCCTATATTTACTAGCAGAACCATTTGACCAATCAAGGATACAAGTTTATTGAGCTATTTCATACAATAATTTATTTTTATAAATGAATGCTACAAAATTACTTTTTCCATTTAAGTCACATATTTCATTAATTTGATGTTACATCCTTTTTCCGGGGAGATCTTCAAATTATACACAATATGCATATGAGGGTCGAACGTGAAGGGGAATCGGAGAGCAGGGTGGGCGGCAGGTGGTAGACTAGCGCCGGCCGGTCTACATGCAGTAGGGCGGTAAACCAAACCAATAACAACTCTGTATTTGTGCATACTTCTGTGACATTATTGCATTACAGAGTGGTAAATAGTCAAAGAGCAACTAACTTATTTCTTTGTCCGCCATTACTATTACACAGACTGCAAATTATATAAGGTTGTAGATGGTGCTGCACAATCCACTGAGTAAGAGATGTAATAATTTCACCAATTATAATGGTTGCCCAAAATGAAATTATATATATATCATTTTAATGTACCGAAGTACATATGATATTTCCATGCAGATATTCTGCGTCATCATACGATGAAAGAGTAATGGAACGGAGAAAAATTCTCTCCGGCGCCGGGATTTGAACCCGGGTTTTCAGCTCTACGTGCTGATGCTTTATCCACTAAGCCACACCGGATTCCACCCCGGCGTCGGACAGAATCGTCTCAGATTAAGCTCCAACTCTTGGGTTCCCTCTAGTGGCCGCCCTCTGCCTACGTCATAGATGTCTAGGAACGTAGGACCGAAGTCCACACATGTGCTGAGGTACATTAAAATAATATATATGATATGCGTAAATCACTTAGTGATTTAAGACTGCGCTTATTCCGTCGGATCCCGGCCAACTAATCACTCATAACGATTGCACCTCAGCACATGTGTGGACTTCGGTCCTATGTTCATAGACATCTATGACGTAGTGCAGAGGGCGGCCACTAGAGGGAACCCAAGAGTTGGAGCTTAATCTGAGACGATTCTGTCCGACGCCGGGGTGGTATCCGGTGTGGCTTAGTGAATAAAGCATCAGCACTTAGAGCTGAAAACCCGGGTTCAAATCCCGGCGCCGGAGAGAATTTTTCTCCGTTCCATTACTCTTTCATCGCAAAATGAAATAGTTTTTGAAGGTGTTAGGCTATTTTTCAATAGTTAAGAAGCATACCTGAGCAAGATTACGGGCCATGAACCAATAGCAAACAGGATCGCTAGCATTAAACATCTGATATCTTCGAGTGATGTACAATTTTCAGCTGTAGAAACAGTCCGGTGCGGCGTTCACTTTATTTATGGAGGGACGAGAGTAACACATACATTTTTATTAAGAACCTTTTCACTGCGTTGACTTGTTCCACATTCGGCATTTGTTGCTATTACTTAAAGGGAAACTCCACTGAAAATCTTTAAAAAATTCTCCACAAAAATTATATTGGCTATTTCACTTCTTTCTAAGGTATATTTGATACCCCAAATGGATTTAGTTCAATTGTGTTTAAAAATATGTTTAAATTTGTTTAATTAAGGCTTAGGGGGGCGTGGCATTTAAAGAGCTGTAAAAAATATTTTCCACCAAAGAATTCTTTTTTACAAGTTTCTGATTACAAATCTAGTAATTTTTCGTTCTAAAGCTTGCTCCTTGAAATTACTAGATGTAGCGGAGGAGAATATTTTAATTTACATAAATATTAATTTTACTTTCAAATCCATTTTTCCGTAAGTTTATTTTTCTTGATAACATTTTTACTGCAAGTATTTATAAGGTAGGTGCATGTTTCTGTGCATTTATTTTGTGAGAAATGCTGCTGTTTATTTTATTAAACTTTTTATGAATTATAGGAAAAATAATATTTTCAAAATTAAAAAAAAATCGACGTGAATAAATAAGATATTTCATAAGATGAATGCATAGAAATGTTTCTCTATGTCTTGTGAATGTAACAAAAAACGAAGCTAAAAATTTAAGGTCTTCTACTAAAAACTTGGGTTTGAAAATATTTCTACAAAAATAAAAAATTAAAAAGCCAAAAACATTTGGGAGTTCAAAATTTAGATTTTGTTAGTCCTTTACATAGTGAACATGCTCTCAAAATTTAGTTGAAAAAAATGATTAAGAAAAACTGGTCATTTTTAGTAGTGTCCCCTTAAAAATTAAGCTGAAATGTGCGATCTGATCATTGGATACTTTTATCCATCAGATTAGATTAAAATGTATGTGAAATTTTTCTTTTGCGTTTATTAGACTAAACTTTAGTGCTCAGTGGACCCTGCTGTATCATCTTTAGGCCTGTAAGGTTGGCAGTTTATATTTTTCGCATTTTGTCCATCACACACGGTTACTATACGAAAGAAATAGACACTTTCAATGTTTTATAAATCCAAAACTATTAATGTTATCAGAAATCAGCTTAAGTACACTGTTTTGTAAAGTAATTCTTCAAGTTTAGTTTGGGAACTCACAAATGTTCAATATGTGCTCCTTGTGGCACACATCAGAACGATAGTCTAGTTCATCCCAAACCCAGTGTCGACACTTGCCACAATCTCATAATGAATTATTGTTTCAACTCATTTAAATCAGTCTGGAGACGTAAACTTTGTCTTTCACAAATCACACAATGTGAGAGCGGGGCTTCTTGGTGCGAGAGCGCTGTTGTCTGTTGCTTGGCCAATCCAGCGCTGTGGAAGTGTTTTGTCCAGATAATTTCTAATACCTCGGTGCCTGTGGGATGGTGCTTCGTCCTGTTGGAAGATGAAGTTTCCCCGTCAACAGTTTCTGAACCTAACAGCGCAAAATGCATGTCGATATCACGGATAGCCATCTTAGTTGTTATACTTACTCCAGCGCAACAATCAGTGCGGTAGTACCAACTGTGTCGTATCGAAACTTCTAGATTTTCTCAACCTAACAGCGCAAAATCATGTCGATATCACATCTTAGTTGTTATACTTACTCCAGCGCAACAATCAGCGCAGTAGTACCAACTGTGTCTCTTCGAAACTTCTAGATTTCCTCAACCTAACAGCGCAAAATCATGTCGATATCACAGATAGCCATCTTAGTTGTTATACTTACTCCAGCGCAACAATCAGCGCAGTAGTACCAACTGTGTCTCTTCGAAACTTCTAGATTTTCTCAACCTAACAGCGCAAAATCATGTCGATATCACAGATAGCCATCTTAGTTGTTATACTTACTCCAGCGCAACAATCAGCGCAGTAGTACCAACTGTGTCTCATCGAAACTTCTAGATTTCCTCAACCTAACAGCGCAAAATCATGTCGATATCACGGATAGCCATCTTAGTTGTTCTACTTACTCCAGCGCAACAATCAGTGCAGTAGTACCAACTGTGTCTCATCGAAACTTCTAGATTTCCTCAACCTAACAGCGCAAAATCATGTCGATATCGCAGATAGCCATCTTAGTTGTTATACTTACTCCAGCGCAACAATCAGCGCAGTAGTACCAACTGTGTCTCATCGAAACTTCTAGATTTCCTCAACCTTACAGCGCAAAATCATGTCGATATCACAGATAGCCATCTTAGTTGTTATACTTACTCCAGCGCAACAATCAGCGCAGTAGTACCAACTGTGTCTCATCGAAACTTCTAGATTTCCTCAACCTAACAGCGCAAAATCATGTCGATATCGCAGATAGCCATCTTAGTTGTTATACTTACTCCAGCGCAACAATCAGTGCAGTAGTACCAACTGTGTCTCATCGAAACTTCTAGATTTCCTCAACCTAACAGCGCAAAATCATGTCGATATCACAGATAGCCATCTTAGTTGTTATACTTACCCCAGCGCAACAATCAGCGCAGTGGTACCAACTGTGTCTCATCGAAACTTCTAGATTTCCTCAACCTAACAGCGTAAAATCATGTCGATATCACAGATAGCCATCTTAGTTGTTATACTTACTCCAGCGCAACAATCAGCGCAGTGGTACCAACTGTGTCTCATCGAAACTTCTAGATTTCCTCAACCTAACAGCGCAAAATCATGTCGATATCACAGATAGCCATCTTAGTTGTTATACTTACTCCAGCGCAACAGTCAGTGCAGTAGTACCAACTGTGTCGCATCGAAACTTCTAGATTTCCTCAACCTAACAGCGTAAAATCATGTCGATATCACAGATAGCCATCTTAGTTGTTATACTTACTCCAGCGCAACAATCAGCGCAGTAGTACCAACTGTGTCGCATCGAAACTTCTAGATTTCCTCAACCTAACAGCGTAAAATCATGTCGATATCACAGATAGCCATCTTAGTTGTTATACTTACTCCAGCGCAACAATCAGCGCAGTAGTACCAACTGTGTCTCATCGAAACTTCTAGATTTCCTCAACCTAACAGCGCAAAATCATGTCGATATCACGGATAGCCATCTTAGTTGTCATACTTACTCCAGCGCAACAATCAGTGCAGTTGTACCAACTGTGTCGCATCGAAACTTCTAGATTTCCTCAACCTAACAGCGCAAAATCATGTCGATATCACGGATAGCCATCTTAGTTGTTATACTTACTCCAGCGCAACAATCAGTGCAGTAGTACCAACTGTGTCTCATCGAAACTTCTAGATTTCCTCAACCTTACAGCGCAAAATGCATGTCGATATCGCAGATAGCCATCTTAGTTGTTATACTTACTCCAGCGCAACAATCAGCGCAGTGGTACCAACTGTGTCGCATCGAAACTTCTAGATTTCCTCAACCTAACAGCGCAAAATCATGTCGATATCGCAGATAGCCATCTTAGTTGTTATACTTACTCCAGCGCAACAATCAGTGCAGTAGTACCAACTGTGTCTCATCGAAACTTCTAGATTTCCTCAACCTTACAGCGCAAAATCATGTCGATATCGCAGATAGCCATCTTAGTTGTTATACTTACTCCAGTGCAACAATCAGCGCAGTAGTACCAACTGTGTCTCATCGAAACTTCTAGATTTCCTCAACCTAACAGCGCAAAATCATGTCGATATCACATCTTAGTTGTTATACTTACTCCAGCGCAACAATCAGTGCAGTAGTACCAACTGTGTCGTATCGAAACTTCTAGATTTTCTCAACCTAACAGCGCAAAATCATGTCGATATCACATCTTAGTTGTTATACTTACTCCAGCGCAACAATCAGCGCAGTAGTACCAACTGTGTCGCATCGAAACTTCTAGATTTCCTCAACCTAACAGCGCAAAATCATGTCGATATCACAGATAGCCATCTTAGTTGTTATACTTACTCCAGCGCAACAATCAGCGCAGTAGTACCAACTGTGTCTCATCGAAACTTCTAGATTTCCTCAACCTAACAGCGCAAAATCATGTCGATATCACGGATAGCCATCTTAGTTGTCATACTTACTCCAGCGCAACAATCAGTGCAGTTGTACCAACTGTGTCGCATCGAAACTTCTAGATTTCCTCAACCTAACAGCGCAAAATCATGTCGATATCACGGATAGCCATCTTAGTTGTTATACTTACTCCAGCGCAACAATCAGCGCAGTGGTACCAACTGTGTCGCATCGAAACTTCTAGATTTCCTCAACCTAACAGCGCAAAATCATGTCGATATCACGGATAGCCATCTTAGTTGTTATACTTACTCCAGCGCAACAATCAGTGCAGTAGTACCAACTGTGTCTCATCGAAACTTCTAGATTTCCTCAACCTTACAGCGCAAAATCATGTCGATATCGCAGATAGCCATCTTAGTTGTTATACTTACTCCAGCGCAACAATCAGCGCAGTAGTACCAACTGTGTCGCATCGAAACTTCTAGATTTCCTCAACCTAACAGCGCAAAATCATGTCGATATCGCAGATAGCCATCTTAGTTGTTATACTTACTCCAGCGCAACAATCAGTGCAGTAGTACCAACTGTGTCTCATCGAAACTTCTAGATTTCCTCAACCTTACAGCGCAAAATCATGTCGATATCGCAGATAGCCATCTTAGTTGTTATACTTACTCCAGTGCAACAATCAGCGCAGTAGTACCAACTGTGTCTCATCGAAACTTCTAGATTTCCTCAACCTAACAGCGCAAAATGCATGTCGATATCACAGATAGCCATCTTAGTTGTTATACTTACTCCAGCGCAACAATCAGTGCAGTAGTACCAACTGTGTCGCATCGAAACTTCTAGATTTCCTCAACCTAACAGCGCAAAATCATGTCGATATCACAGATAGCCATCTTAGTTGTTATACTTACTCCAGCGCAACAATCAGCGCAGTAGTACCAACTGTGTCGCATCGAAACTTCTAGATTTCCTCAACCTTACAGCGCAAAATCATGTCGATATGCAGATAGCCATCTTAGTTGTTCTACTTACTCCAGCGCAACAATCAGCGCAGTGGTACCAACTGTGTCGCATCGAAACTTCTACATTTCCTCAACCTTACAGCGCAAAATCATGTCGATATCACAGATAGCCATCTTAGTTGTTATACTTACTCCAGCGCAACAATCAGCGCAGTGGTACCAACTGTGTCGCATCGAAACTTCTAGATTTCCTCAACCTTACAGCGCAAAATCATGTCGATATCACAGATAGCCATCTTAGTTGTTATACTTACTCCAGCGCAACAATCAGTGCAGTAGTACCAACTGTGTCGCATCGAAACTTCTAGATTTCCTCAACCTTACAGCGCAAAATCATGTCGATATCACAGATAGCCATCTTAGTTGTTATACTTACTCCAGCGCAACAATCAGCGCAGTAGTACCAACTGTGTCGCATCGAAACTTCTAGATTTCCTCAACCTTACAGCGCAAAATCATGTCGATATGCAGATAGCCATCTTAGTTGTTCTACTTACTCCAGCGCAACAATCAGCGCAGTGGTACCAACTGTGTCGCATCGAAACTTCTACATTTCCTCAACCTTACAGCGCAAAATCATGTCGATATCACAGATAGCCATCTTAGTTGTTATACTTACTCCAGCGCAACAATCAGCGCAGTGGTACCAACTGTGTCGCATCGAAACTTCTACATTTCCTCAACCTTACAGCGCAAAATCATGTCGATATCACAGATAGCCATCTTAGTTGTTCTACTTACTCCAGCGCAACAATCAGCGCAGTAGTACCAACTGTGTCGCATCGAAACTTCTAGATTTCCTCAACCTAACAGCGCAAAATCATGTCGATATCACGGATAGCCATCTTAGTTGTTATACTTACTCCAGCGCAACAATCAGTGCAGTAGTACCAACTGTGTCTCATCGAAACTTCTAGATTTCCTCAACCTTACAGCGCAAAATGCATGTCGATATCGCAGATAGCCATCTTAGTTGTTATACTTACTCCAGCGCAACAATCAGCGCAGTGGTACCAACTGTGTCGCATCGAAACTTCTAGATTTCCTCAACCTAACAGCGCAAAATCATGTCGATATCGCAGATAGCCATCTTAGTTGTTATACTTACTCCAGCGCAACAATCAGCGCAGTAGTACCAACTGTGTCTCATCGAAACTTCTAGATTTCCTCAACCTTACAGCGCAAAATCATGTCGATATCGCAGATAGCCATCTTAGTTGTTATACTTACTCCAGCGCAACAATCAGTGCAGTAGTACCAACTGTGTCTCATCGAAACTTCTAGATTTCCTCAACCTTACAGCGCAAAATCATGTCGATATCGCAGATAGCCATCTTAGTTGTTATACTTACTCCAGCGCAACAATCAGTGCAGTAGTACCAACTGTGTCTCTTCGAAACTTCTAGATTTCCTCAACCTAACAGCGCAAAATCATGTCGATATCACGGATAGCCATCTTAGTTGTTATACTTACTCCAGCGCAACAATCAGTGCAGTAGTACCAACTGTGTCTCATCGAAACTTCTAGATTTCCTCAACCTTACAGCGCAAAATCATGTCGATATCGCAGATAGCCATCTTAGTTGTTATACTTACTCCAGCGCAACAATCAGCGCAGTAGTACCAACTGTGTCGCATCGAAACTTCTAGATTTCCTCAACCTTACAGCGCAAAATCATGTCGATATCGCAGATAGCCATCTTAGTTGTTATACTTACTCCAGCGCAACAATCAGCGCAGTAGTACCAACTGTGTCTCATCGAAACTTCTAGATTTCCTCAACCTTACAGCGCAAAATCATGTCGATATCGCAGATAGCCATCTTAGTTGTTATACTTACTCCAGCGCAACAATCAGTGCAGTAGTACCAACTGTGTCTCTTCGAAACTTCTAGATTTCCTCAACCTAACAGCGCAAAATCATGTCGATATCACAGATAGCCATCTTATTTGTTATACTTACTCCAGCGCAACAATCAGTGCAGTAGTACCAACTGTGTCGCATCGAAACTTCTAGATTTCCTCAACCTAACAGCGCAAAATCATGTCGATATCACGGATAGCCATCTTATTTGTTATACTTACTCCAGCGCAACAATCAGTGCAGTAGTACCAACTGTGTCGCATCGAAACTTCTAGATTTCCTCAACCTAACAGCGCAAAATCATGTCGATATCACAGATAGCCATCTTATTTGTTATACTTACTCCAGCGCAACAATCAGTGCAGTAGTACCAACTGTGTCGCATCGAAACTTCTAGATTTCCTCAACCTAACAGCGCAAAATCATGTCGATATGCAGATAGCCATCTTATTTGTTATACTTACTCCAGCGCAACAATCAGTGCAGTAGTACCAACTGTGTCGCATCGAAACTTCTAGATTTCCTCAACCTAACAGCGCAAAATCATGTCGATATCACGGATAGCCATCTTAGTTGTTATACTTACTCCAGCGCAACAATCAGCGCAGTAGTACCAACTGTGTCTCTTCGAAACTTCTAGATTTCCTCAACCTAACAGCGCAAAATCATGTCGATATCACAGATAGCCATCTTAGTTGTTATACTTACTCCAGCGCAACAATCAGCGCAGTAGTACCAACTGTGTCGCATCGAAACTTCTAGATTTCCTCAACCTTACAGCGCAAAATCATGTCGATATCGCAGATAGCCATCTTAGTTGTTATACTTACTCCAGCGCAACAATCAGTGCAGTAGTACCAACTGTGTCTCATCGAAACTTCTAGATTTCCTCAACCTTACAGCGCAAAATCATGTCGATATCGCAGATAGCCATCTTAGTTGTTATACTTACTCCAGCGCAACAATCAGTGCAATAGTACCAACTGTGTCTCATCGAAACTTCTAGATTTCCTCAACCTTACAGCGCAAAATCATGTCGATATCGCAGATAGCCATCTTAGTTGTTATACTTACTCCAGCGCAACAATCAGCGCAGTAGTACCAACTGTGTCTCATCGAAACTTCTAGATTTCCTCAACCTTACAGCGCAAAATCATGTCGATATCGCAGATAGCCATCTTAGTTGTTATACTTACTCCAGCGCAACAATCAGTGCAGTAGTACCAACTGTGTCTCATCGAAACTTCTAGATTTCCTCAACCTTACAGCGCAAAATCATGTCGATATCGCAGATAGCCATCTTAGTTGTTATACTTACTCCAGCGCAACAATCAGTGCAATAGTACCAACTGTGTCTCATCGAAACTTCTAGATTTCCTCAACCTTACAGCGCAAAATCATGTCGATATCGCAGATAGCCATCTTAGTTGTTATACTTACTCCAGCGCAACAATCAGCGCAGTAGTACCAACTGTGTCTCATCGAAACTTCTAGATTTCCTCAACCTTACAGCGCAAAATCATGTCGATATCACAGATAGCCATCTTAGTTGTTATACTTACTCCAGCGCAACAATCAGTGCAGTAGTACCAACTGTGTCTCATCGAAACTTCTAGATTTCCTCAACCTTACAGCGCAAAATCATGTCGATATCGCAGATAGCCATCTTAGTTGTTATACTTACTCCAGCGCAACAATCAGCGCAGTAGTACCAACTGTGTCTCATCGAAACTTCTAGATTTCCTCAACCTTACAGCGCAAAATCATGTCAATATCACAGATAGCCATCTTAGTTGTTATACTTACTCCAGCGCAACAATCAGCGCAGTAGTACCAACTGTGTCGCATCGAAACTTCTAGATTTCCTCAACCTTACAGCGTAAAATGCATGTAGATATCACTGATATATAATTTTTATACAACATTGAAAGTGACTGAGTGAGGCGGCTCGGACTGTTACATTTGAGACCCGCATTTGGGAAACCCTGGGTTCTAACTCGTGGCCGGCTAATTTGACTGAGTTTGTTCATGGTTTCCCGCAGTCACAAAGGTAAATGCAGGATTTGAAATTTACATACCATAATTCATCACACCTTAATCACCAGTGTAATAAAACATTGAAACAAAAACTGAAACAGTCACATGAACATAAACCCTCTATAGGCCTAACGTACAGCTACGGAAACATAAACTCAACACTATTATAGTCAATAGCCTGCTGATATACCGGTACCCAAAGATCCTACATACGCGATATGACTATAGATGTTAAAGCGTATATGAATAATCTTAAAAGAAAAAAAAAAATAAAATGAAGTGTATATTTCTGATGTAGTAACCCCTTTAACTTCTTCAGTGCACGGACACAATTGTGAATGAGACAAATGACAATTTGGCTTGGAGCTCACATAATTTATCATTCCCATGTCTCCATGCAGAGACTGACAGTACTCTAAACTTTAACTAGAGTATCCCATATTATCAGTCATGAATACAGGATAGTGTGATATGGATATAATATACGTAGTTACACTGGCGTTCAAAGATATCTGACTTCCAATTTTCTGATCGTGTAAGCGAACTTCCTAGCCACAGGATAAGTCAGAACCAAAGATAGAATGAATTGACAAACTTTGAAATGGTTCCGTTATTTCTCAATAGGTGACCCTATTATTGGTACGAGTAAAAAAGTATTTGGGAAAATGATGATGTAGATTAATTATAAATAAAATTATTTTCAAATTGACAATATCAGCCGTTTCTCGCTAAATCTAATGTTCTTTTTACAATCATAAGACAGAATTGAAATTTTGAATTTTATAATGCGGGTATATATCTGTACTATTGGCAACACTGACCGTTATCTTCGCCATCTATTCATAGAAGTAATAACTAAAGGAACCACACTTACACGAACAAATTATTGATCACTATCGATTAATAGGGGTCAGTATCTTTAGACGCCAGTATTCGTTTCGGATCTGTCCTGTACAGAGATTTTCTTTTCCTTTCTCCTTTCCATAAACATTAATTCGTTTCTTTTTTAAGTTATTTCCCTTCCTAATTATAATTAGAAGAGGTTTGGAAACTACAAAATCGTGCTATCAAAAAGAGGAAATATTACCCGCAAAGAGAGACGTTTATCGAGAGAAACTCAGACGACTTGCTTAACATCCGGGCCAAAGATTGTCCTGAACTGGGCGAGGCACTAGCGCCCTCCTTTTGCAGGAGCTGGCCCACAAGCTGAGCCGGAGCTTCGACATGAAGGAAGACCAGGAGCTGCTGGAGACGGAAGCGTCCACGATGCGGCGCCACCAGTCCATGCAACGGCTCTCCAGAGGAGAGCTTGCGGACTCCCACATGGACGAGGAGCTGGTGAGTTCAGCATCTCTGATATCAAGCAATGCTTTGTGTGTCATGCGATGAGGGGCGAGTAATTCAGTTACTTCTCTACCAGTTATTACTATAGGACAAAATAATAACTTGAAATTCTAAACAAGATGCATCTTTAGGGTCCCTTCAGACGAGGCCACTTTAGCAGCGTCACTAGTGGCTCGTTAGTGGCGCTGCGAACGAGCGTTTGAAGCACTGCTTATTACACTGAAATTGTTGTAGATCATTTCGTTTCTATGACGTTATTCTATTTTCGACCAATGAAGTGTAATGAAATTTTGAATTCCAACCAATCACAGTCATACATCGCGATAATTTTTGCAATTGATTTATCACTATTAATTTATCGCATGGTCGTTCTTTTGTTTAATAAGTGTTCCCAACTGTTTCCCTGTAAATAGATGAGCGTGAGACCATTGTACTAAATAAAGTGCAAAATCCTACTTCCATTTCTACATCTTCATCTTCTAATTCCATGTCCATGACACTCTTTGACAACAATTGTACATTTATTTAATTAATGTATTAATCAGGTTATTTGTAATTATATTACAAAATGTTTAAATTAAATTATTATTCCAGCAGATAATGAAAATGTATTTGTTATAATAACAAGAGAAAAACGCAGTAAATGTAATTAACATTGTTAAACCTGTATTTCGCTTTTCTCAATTGGCATTACTGGATAACATCCAATTTCTTTATTGCAATAATCGATATTCATCTATTTCAACTTCACAACGTCTGAATAGGTTAAATATTCATAAATATACACTTATTAACATTTTGTGAGCGAATTTGAGAGATAATATATATTATTTACATTTTTATTTTATTCACGAAATAGTCCAAATAAATGTGACTGGAGGTCTGAGATTACTATAGATAATTTTTCTGTCTTCCAGTGAACATGGATAGACAACCATACAGAGAGGTACACTTTTGGCAACTTTGCTCATACGGAGAAAGAATATACTTAAAAATAGAAGAAGATTCGGGGTCCATTAATTGGTTTTAAAAGACAAAATCGAGGACTATTTCACACCTTATTTGATGATTTACATCAGGACTATAAAAAGTTTTTTTTTTTTTTTTTCGTATTTTCGCATATTTAAGAAATCATTTCAAGAGCTTCTAGCAGGAATTGCCAATGAAATTCGAAAAAAAAAAAAAAAAAAGAAAAAAAAAAGAAAGAAAGACGCCGTTGCGCAATAGGCTGTATACTGTCGTGGCGATGTAAGGAATTCGTCACCCAACAGTCGTCTGTTAGCAGCGCCACAGACGCGCCACTAAATTACTGTCATTGCAAGTTATCTTGAACCTTACATCCCCTAAGTCTGTCTTTGGAACTGCTCGGTACGGCGTGTACTCATCAACGTAACGGCACGGCAAGGATGCCCCTCCCTCGGGTAACGTGACTCTTTTCAGAAAACGTTGGTTCTTTTACCTTACGGCTCTCTACTATAAAAGAACTTGGTTCAATACAGACATCATCTTCTCTCGATACTCCGGTTTTGAGAGGAGAACATAGTTTCGTAGCAAGCTTTAATTAACCTGTAATGAGTAAGTATTTAAATATAATCGTGTGTACACTCCTCTCTCATCCGGGCTGGGGACCGGCAATGGAGGAGTTACTACAGCTACTTCTGTACATTATATAGGCCCGCATGACTTACACCTTCAGCTAATATGTACATATTCTTATAACAATGTTTTACAGGCTTATTATTTGAATTTACATTAATTTACAATTATACACAATCCATATCCCTATCATTGCTGCCATCATCGCTTGTTCCAAAATTAATTATTTCGCCAATGGCATCATCCATTCGGAATTATCTTCTTAATCGTAGGTACTACTTCCTGAACACGATAGAATTCTTCGATTGTATCCCGAATAACATGTTGATCGAAGTCGTCCACTTCAACTTTACATAAGTCTAATTCTGTAATGAAATAATATGTTTAGTAGAACTATAAGAAAATAATAACTTGCAACAGTAATTCATTATGTCGCTCTCAATACACACACTATTGTACATAACTATTATAGCAATAATTTCTAAACATTACATACCTATTCTTTCCCGAGTAGTGTGAGGTTCATTCGGTTGTAATTCAGTATTATTTTTAATTCTCTTCACGGAACTAATACTTTTGCCAGAGTATTTAGCCGCTCTCTCATATTCCTTAGCAAGAGGTTCCAGCAAATATTTGTTTAATTTTTCCTCCTCGCAACGCTTAATTTTATTATATTTGCGATAATTTCTCTTTCTCGGCTATGGATAACAGCGTTACTTTTTCTCCGTGGTGCGTGGTATGATTTCACCATAATTACTACCCTGTGGTTGCTGCTTCATGGTAACACTACTGGTACGCAGTGAAGGAAATAGCTCTATGTTTCTTGACAAGAGATTATGCTGCGGAGCATGCGCAAACAACTCAGTTGGCTCCACCCGCGTTACGCGCTTCCTTCCTTCTGCCCCTCTGTCCCCGCTCAGAAGGTTCAAGATAACTTGCATTAACAATAGTAGCGTGGCTGTGGCTCCGTCTGAAACTTGTAACTTTCCATGTAGCCTATCGTGACGGGAAGCGCCACTTTTAGTGGCAGCTACCAGCGGCGAAGCCAACCACTGCAGCGCCACTGTTCTATATCCAACATTCACAAGCGGCAGCGCTTCTGAAAGTAGCCTCGTCTGAAGGAGATCTTAGGGAAAGACTAGAGCGTTGGCTTTCCACGCTGGTAACCCGAGATCGAATCCAGGTGGACTTTGTGGCGGACAAAAACGGTGCTTGGCAGTAGGTTTTTCTTGTGGGTACTCCCTTTTCTACTATCGGCTTTATCCCTGTAAAATTTACTGAAGTTCCTTAAGTGCGACAGTATGAGTGGAGTGAGACAAGTGAGCATTAGGCAACGAGGTCGCATGAAGGTTAAGGTAAGTCCCAAGAGCTCTTGGAAGGACGCCATTTTTTTCGCCCACATTGAATTTCTACGCTAATAAACCTCTTCAGTTAAAAGCATCATTAAATAAAACAAAATATTATTATTATTATTATTATTATTATTATTATTATTATTATTATTATTATTGCTACTGCTATTATTATTATTATTATTATTATTATTATTATTATTGCTACTGCTATTATTATTATTATTATTATTATTATTATTATTATTATTATTATTATTATTATTATTGCTACTGCTATTATTATTATTATTATTATTATTATTATTATTACGAGTAAAAATCTTCTTGATTTGGTTTCTACTAATGTCAATAACAGTACAGTTAAACTTGCCGATCACTCTCTAGTTTTAGAGGATATTTATCATCCATCTATCTCTATTTATATTGAAGTAAATTTATCGTTACCAGAACACTGTCATATCAGTTCATACTTAAATTATTCTCAAGGTGATTATCTGAATCTTTATTCTATTCTATGCAATTATGATTGGACTAGCATATATCAGACTACTGATGTAAACACTGCTGCAAATTCCTTGTCTCAAATTATAAACAATGCTATATCCATTTGTGTCCCTATCACCTTTGTTAAAAAATCGCACTATCCTAAATGGTTTTCAAACGAATTACGTCAGCTTATTAGGAAAAAAAATAAAGCTCATAAAAATTACAAAAAATATAAAACTGATCATCATTATCAATTTTTTTCTAATTTTAGAAAACAAGTCAAAGCCATGATTAAATCTGATAAATTCAAATGGTTACAATCAATTGATGATAACCTAAAGCATGAACCAAATAAATTTTGGACATATGTAGAAACGTTTCGAAAAACTAATAGCTATCCCACAGAACTAATAATAAATGGCGTTCACATCACAGATGAAAAAGAAACTGCAAATGCATTTGCTAGCCAATTTAAATCTGTTCAACAAAATTGTAACTTCAATTTCATTACTTATGATTCTAACATTACTGACTGTTTGCCCCTGCCTAAAATTACATCCGATGATGTAACTAAAGCCATTAAAAACCTAAGCCTAATAAATCTAAAGGTACAGATAGCATTCCTAATTTTATAATCAAGGGTTGCTCTAATATTTTCATACCCATTTTAACATTTTTATTCAATCTTAGTTTAAAAACAGAAATTTACCCATCACTTTGGAAGGAAGCATCCATTATTCCAGTTTTCAAAAATGGTAATAAAAACAGTGTTACTAATTATAGACCCATTTCTATCCTAAACAATTTTTCTAAAATTTTTGAAAAAATTATTCACAAACACATTTCATTTTATGTCAAAAATAAGATCAATTCGGCTCAACATGGATTTACTAGAGGGAAATCTACTACTACTAATTTAGTTTCCTATCTCAATCTCATTATGCCTGTTGTCGAAACTCAAGGTCAAATTGACTCGATTTATTTTGATTTTAGCAAAGCATTTGATGTTGTTCCTCACAAAATTTTATTAAATAAATTAAGTAATTTTGGTCTCTCCACTAGCTACGTTAATTGGTTTGAAAATTATTTAACAGATAGACAGTATTGTGTTCGACTAGGTAATTCTCTCTCGGTTCCATTTAATAGTTTATGTGGAGTTCCTCAAGGGTCTACATTGGGACCTCTCCTATTTTTATTATTTATAAATGATATAAGTAAGAGAATAAGTTCTAGCTGCCTTTTATTTGCGGATGATCTCAAAATCTTTCGCAAAATTAATAGTTTGGTTGATTGTCAAATTCTTCAAAATGACATTAATTCAATTTCACAATGGTCTGTTGAAAATGGAATGAAAATTAATCAATCCAAAACTTTTGTTATTACCTTTTCACGGAAAACTATCTCCCTAAAATTTAACTATTCTCTCAGTAATGTTGTAATTACTCGGAAAGATTGTATTAGAGATCTTGGTGTCCTACTTGATTCAAAATTATTTGTTCATGATCATGTGCAATATATTTATACCCATTCATTAAGAATGCTTGGTCTAATTAGGTCTATAACTTATTCTTTTTCTACTCCTATGTCTTTATTAATTTTATACTATACATTGGTTAGATCCAAGCTTGAATATGCATATGTTGTATGGAACTCCATTACTTCCACTGACTCGGCTAAATTGGAGAATATTCAAAGAAAATTTATTTCCCTGTGTTCTTATAGATTTTTACCAAATTTCGATTATAACTATGAGACTAATTGCGAATATTTCAATTGCGGTAGTCTGTTCACCAGACGTCAGGATCTTGATTATTTATTTTTTTGTAAAGTCATTAAGGGTGATATTGATTGTGAATCTTTCATAAGCAATATCAGTCTTCGTATTCCTGCTAAGGGTTTAAGATTTCATAAATTGTTTTATAATAGGAATTCTAAATCTCTGTCTCCGGTCTGCAGATGTATTAAATATGCTAATTTGCATGGATTGAACTTGGATCCATTTAATGTGTAGTATATACTTTTCGAGTTTTATGTCAGTTTTATTATTTATGCCATTGTTAGATATGTATCGTACTATTCTCGTCATTTGCATAACTTACAATATTAATTATATGATTCCTGTCTTCATTTATATGGTTTCATTAATTCATTTATAATACATTTTATTTAATTGCCATCATTTTAATTATCTCGCTGAACTAATTTTAATAATATTATTTGTGCTATTTATTTTGTTGCATCTTGGTCAATTGAGTAATGTATACTATTATATTGATTGTATTTTCATCTCATTGCCATTTTCTATCATTCATTCTCATCATCATTTGTTGTTTTGGTTCGTTTGTACCTGTGCTAAACTGTAATTGGCCTTGTGCTGTTGTTTCGCACATTAATATTCTAAGTAAATAAATAAATAAATAAATAAATTATTATTATTATTATTATTATTATTGTTGCTACTGCTATTATTATTATTGTTGCTACTGCTATTATTATTATTATTGTTGCTACTGCTATTATTATTATTATTATTATTATTATTATTATTATTGCTACTGCTATTATTATTATTGCTACTGCTATTATTATTATTATTGTTGCTACTGCTATTATTATTATTATTATTATTATTATTATTATTATTATTATTATTATTGCTACTGCTATTATTATTATTATTATTATTATTTTATTATAATTTTTATTGCTATTATTATTACTATCATTACTGTATTACTACTACTACTACTACTACTACTAATGCTAGTGCTGCTGCTACTGCTACACATGACTCATTGGAAAATTAGTGGCAATATTTCAATCAAGATCAAATACTTTTCTATTCACAATTGACATGCTTACAGTCTTGTCCTCTAGTATTACATACCCGTCGCCACATCCCTCAAAGGCGTTGTCATCGACAGCGTCACTTTGCTTTAAGCTCCTAATTGTCTACTATAGCCTATAATGGCCTGTCTATTCCTAAAGCGTACCCACTCAATGATTCTTTTATCTTAAACAAAAGGTCGTAGTTGCAAGGACTCTCTTCCGGAGAATACGGAGGATTATGCTTCCTGTAATGTTTCACGACATTCTTTAACCTCTTTGTCAACTCTCTAATCAAGTGTTGTTTAGGAGAGTATAAGCGCCTCTCTATCAATCTAAAAATAGAATGGCTGAAATATCCGATTGTCATTCATCTTCTTACAATGATATCTGGAAATGTCGCTGCTTTTTGAAGGTTGTAACTATATGATTTTAAAGAACACCAAGGGAAGGAATAGTGAGGGGTAATTTATCTGACACGGTGTTATTCTGAAATGACGATTTTATTAGCTATTATAGAAAATGTATTTTGTGTATGTGTCATTTACGTGACACCGTTTATTTTGGTTGCAGGGAGCGCTCGTGGTGCCCGATCAACAGGGTAACCTTCGCATCACCGTGAAGAAGACCAAGCCCATCCTCGGCATTGCCATCGAGGGAGGGGCCAACACCAAGCACCCTCTGCCTCGCATCATCAACATTCACGTAAGCTGCTCTTGATGGTGCTGCACACTAAATTTCAGTCGTTGAAACTGCAGCGGGTCAGAGTTGTTGAGCATGCAGTTGATTAAGCATCTGCAGGTTACACAAAACTCAGCTTTGCCCCTACTCATGTTTGAGTTTCCATAGCAACCCTCCCACTTAGTATTCGCAATATTTTTATGCCCTTTTGCTTTCCTGCCTTCCAGTGTGAACTTGACTTTCTCGACAATGTGGTATTGCCTGAGTTACAAAGAAATCATATTTGTATTGTTCTTTGAAAATAAGTTATTTTGCAGTATATCTTTTTAAAAAAAATTTCACATTAATTTTCAGAAAATGTATTACCTGTAAAAATTGTAATCAACTTTTCAATTTCCATAACAATAGTGTAGATTTCGTGATTATTAAAAAAGCAAAATGGTATATGTTTATTATTATTATTATTATTTTTATTATTATTATTTATTATTATTATTATTATTATTATTATTATTATTATTATTATTATTATTATTATTATTATTTCCATTACTATTATTATCATTATTATTGTTAACGTCTACCTTTAAGGTTTTGACTCTACTCCGGTTCATTATTATTATTATTATTATTATTATTATTATTATTATTATTATTACTTCTATTACTATTATTATCATTATTATTGTTAACGTCTACCTTTAAGGTTTTGACTCTACTCCGGTTCATTATTATTATTATTATTATTATTATTATTATTATTATTATTATTATTATTATTATTATTATTATTATTACTTCTATTACTATTATTATCATTATTATTGTTAACGTCTACCTTTAAGGTTTTGACTCTACTCCGGTTCATTATTATTATTATTATTATTATTATTATTATTATTATTACTTCTATTACTATTATTATCATTATTATTGTTAACGTCTACCTTTAAGGTTTTGACTCTACTCCGGTTCATTATTATTATTATTATTATTATTATTATTATTATTATTATTATTACTTCTATTACTATTATTATCATTATTATTGTTAACGTCTACCTTTAAGGTTTTGACTCTACTCCGGTTCATTATTATTATTATTATTATTATTATTATTATTATTATTATTATTATTACTTCTATTACTATTATTATCATTATTATTGTTAACGTCTACCTTTAAGGTTTTGACTCTACTCCGGTTCATTATTATTATTATTATTATTATTATTATTATTATTATTACTTCTATTACTATTATTATCATTATTATTGTTAACGTCTACCTTTAAGGTTTTGACTCTACTCCGGTTCATTATTATTATTATTATTATTATTATTATTATTATTATTATTATTATTATTATTATTATTATTATTATTATGAGATTAAATGCAAATATTTCAATTGCGGTAGTTTGTTCACCAGACGTCAGGATCTTGATTATTTATTTTTTTGTAAAGTCATTAAGGATGATATTGATTGTGATTCTTTCATAAGCAA